>NC_134485.1:296280491-296325491 GCF_040206685.1 Ascaphus truei
ATAACCTCAATAAAAATAGTATCAACAAATGTTAAAGGCTTAAATTCAAACAAAAAAAGGAGATTACCATTACAAGAACTCAAAAAAACTAAAGGAGACATCCTGTTTCTACAGGAAACTAATTTTAATAGTAATACCCCTCCAAATACATTCAACCAAATATTTCCTTAGGCAGCTATGCGTCATACAGTGGCGACACACTTTATTCTCGCTCGGCTAGTCCCGCGAATTCGGATATACTCGGGTGTATTGAGGTTTGTGATCGTTTTCTGCCAGAGTGTATAGCGTTATTCTCCCGGCAGGGATTGAAGCATTTTATTCCGGCTGGCTGCAATACTGCAATGCCGTGTAAAAACACATGAGGGCGCTTGCGAGCTGTTATCTTTGAAGCCGTCCCCTATAATGAATTGTAATGCAGTATATATACTGTATATATATATATATATACTGTATAACAACAGCCCCTATAACTCCTAACATACAGTACTGTACACATACAGTACTGTATATGCACATACATAAATGATACTACTGAATGGGCCGGCGGAGGCGAGATGTGTTTGCAGCAGAGAGAGATCCGCTGCTCTCTCTCAGCGCAAACATCGGCACATTAAAAATTATTTTAAATACATTTTTATTTATAGTGTAGATGTGCAGGGGGTCTCGGGAGCTGAACCGCACTGGTTTCAGGTCGGGGGACCCCCTGCTCCCCGAGATACAGCCCCCTTTATGTGGTGCCGGTATCCCTCTGCTTGGTTTAAAGGTCCCGATCACGTGACCGCGGCCTGTAACCCAAGCAGAGGGATACCGGCACCCCCTAAAGGGGCCTGTATCTTGGGGAGCAGGGGGTCCCCAGACCTAAAACCACAGCGGTTCAGCTCCGGAGACCCTCTGCACATGTACAGTATAAATAAAACACACATCAATAAAGAATCGTTCTTTACCTTAGCGGCTATGTGCTATGGTAACGAAGCAGCATTTCTGTATTTTAATAATATTGTACAGTGAGCAGGGGGTTCCCTGAGCCAGAAATTAATGCTCAGGGACCCCCCCTGCTCCTGCACAATATTATTAAAAATACAGAAATGCTGCTTCATTACCATAGCGGATAGCCGCTAAGGCAATTAAGGGGTTAACTCACCGTGCCCGCTTTATTGTGGGTAGCGGGGGGTACAGTATTTGGCCCTTGGTGTGAGTTTAGGGCTTGCGGGGGGGTTGCGGGTGCACTTAACCCCTTCACGGCCGTAGCAGTTAATACCGCTACGGTCATGAAGGGGTTAAGCCCTCCCGCTACTCCCCCGCAAGCCCTAAACAGCCACCGTTGGGGCTAATACCCCCTTCGCCCACCCCCGCTACCCACAATAAAAAAAAACTCACACACAGCAGCCGGCAAAAAATAAATAAAACTAAATAAATAAATAAATGACTATAAATAAATACATTTGAAATACATTTTTATTTATAGTGTAGCTGTGCAGGGGGTCTCCGGAGCTGAACCACACTGGTTTCAGGTCGGGGGACCCCCTGCTCCCCGAGATACAGCCCCCTTTATGAGGTGCCGGTATCCCTCTGCTTGGTTTAAGGTCCCGATCACGTGACCGCGGCCTGTAACCCAAGCAGAGGGATACCGGCACCCCCTAAAGGGGCCTGTATCTCGGGGAGCAGGGGGTCCCCAGACCTAAAACCACAGCGGTTCAGCTCCGAAGACCCTCTGCACATGTACAGTATAAATAAAACACACACATCAATAAAGAATCGTTCTTTACCTTAGCGGCTATGTGCTATGGTAACGAAGCAGCATTTGTATTTTAATAACATTGTACAGTGAGCAGGGGGTTCCCTGAGCCAGAAATTAATGCTCAGGGACCCCCCCCTGCTCCTGCACAATATTATTAAAAATACAGAAATGCTGCTTCATTACCATAGCGGATAGCCGCTAAGGCAATGAAGGGGTTAACTCACCGTGCCCGCTTTATTGTGGGTAGCGGGGGGTACAGTATTTGGCCCTTGGTGTGAGTTTAGGGCTTGCGGGGGGTTTCGGGTGCACTTAACCCCTTCACGACCGTAGCAGTTAATACCGCTACGGTCATGAAGGGGTTAAGCCCTCCCCTACAGTATTCTCTCTTTTAAACTTCCCTGCCTTCAATGTAATCTACTGTACTGTATGTAAAACCCCCTCCCCAATTCTCTCTTTTAAACTTCCGTGCCTTCACTGTAATCTATGTAAAAAAACCTCCCCCTATTGTGTGTTAAATCTCCCTGGCCTGTGTTTCTGAGTGCAGTGTACTGTATGTAAATGTGGGGAGGGGGATCCCGTGTAAATAACCACCCCCACCCCCGCTACACACAATAAAAAAAAAATCACACACAGCATCCCCGCAATACATAAATAAATAAATCTAAATAAATAAATAAATAAATACAAATAAATACATTTGAAATACATTTTTATTCCTAGTGTTGATGTACAGGGGGTCTCGGGAGCTGAACCGCGTTGGTTTCAGGTCCGGGGACCCCCTGCCCCCCGAGATACAGACCCCTTTATGAGGTGTTAACCCACCGTGCCCGCTTTATTGTGGGTAGCGGGGGTGGGTGAAGGGGTTTATAAATGTGAGTTTATAAATAAAATAAAGAATATTATTTCTAGGGTCCCTAGAACAGAAGTTCCCACGCCAATTGCGCACTCATTGCTCTTTTTTTACAATGTTGCTAGTCTTGCGGCTTTGCAGTCTGGCAGCAAAAAGCAGTTTGTAGTACTGAGTGTGAGATAAATTAACCAGTTCTTTTATTGCTGAAGTCGCCCCAAAAAACTTTTATTTACAAATACAGTACAATACAATGGTGAAACATTTCAAGTGAACAGCAATTCAAAACATCAACACACAATAATACATACAGTACAGTACTGTATGATTATTTATTTATAATACAGTATACAGCTCTGTACTGTATATGTAGTATACAGTATACTGTACTGTATTTGGGGCTTGTCTTTGGGGGTTTATTCATGCAATTATTAGGGTGACCTGCCTGCCTTTTGAAATACTGTGACAGTACAGTCCCAGCTATTTCAGCCACCCCATCCCCTCCCTTAGAGTTTTAAATCCTTCCCTGGCCAAGTGTCAATGGGCTGGCTCATTCAACCCTAATCTAATCATTGTGCTGTTAATCTGCCCCTGGGCGGGCTACTGTAACAAGATTCAGCAGGAGGCCAGCGTCTGATCCCACCATCCCCATCCAACAACCCAACTCTTAGAGGCCTGAGGCCTGCCTGCTTTGTAAAAAGATTCAGCAGGAGGCCAGCGTCTGATCCCACCATACCCCTCCAACAACCCAACCCTTAGAGGCCTGAGGCCTGCCTGCTTTGTAAAAAGATTCATCAGGAGGCAAGCGTCTGATCCCACCATCCCCCTCCAACAACCCAACCCTTAGAGGCCTGATGCCTGCCTGCTTTGTAAAAAGAATCACTTCTTCTAAATTAAATACAGTACATTCTCTAATACCTTTGGAATAAAAATATACAGTATATACAGTAATGTGAAATAATCCGTACTGTGGGTCTGAGCGGGTTGAAAGTCACCAGGTCCTCAAACAGTACATTCTCGAATACCTTTAGAATAAAAATATATAAATATACAGTATAAATATTGTACAGTATAATGTTAAATAACCCGTCCTGTTTTTTTTCCGTTCATAACAGTATCCGCATTGTGTCTGCGGTAGAGTAGTTCATTGAGAGAGGAGAGGTTTTGTGTACATCATTACTGCTGTTTATATACTGTACATTTGACTGCACAAGCAGATTTGACGGGACACAACGCCCCCTCCCCCTTGGGCAACCTTTTTCCTGGAACGACAAGAAAACAAAAACTTAGTTCAGTTACTGTACTGCAGAGTACTGTATGTGCATACTGTACTGTATTATAGCAGAACTACTGTAGGTGGCTGGTGCAGCTTTCTCTGTAAAGAAAAAAATGGAGCAGTTAGTAGGCAGTTACTGTAGTACTGTCAAACTACTGTATACTGGAACTACTGTATACTCTGACTACTGTTACAGTAAATTCAATGTACTGTACTGTACTGTAACCGCTGGTGCCATGGCTATGTACTGTAACCTTATGGCTGCTGCTGCTGTCTCTGAAAATAAAAAATCTGTGCTATACTTATATTATGTATCATACTGTGCTTACAAAACTACAGCACTCTACTACTTTCCTGATGCTTGCCCATTGCGCGTGATGACAATGGGCAACACTGTGGCAATATGGTCTATATATTTATTGCATCGTTCCACGGTGAGTACATCGTTCCAAAAACTCAGTATGGCTTTGAACAACTCGTCCTTTTTGGAGGGTTTCGCCACTTTACGGATATGTTCCTTCAGCTGATGCCAGACCATTTCGATCGGATTGAAGTCTGTCGATCTGTGATTGGAAAGAAAGGACAATTGGTTTAAGAGCTAAAAAACAGTGGGGAACAAAAATGGGACACGGTCTACTGCACTTACTCCGCTGGCGTCTTCACCCAGTTGATGCCGCGCTCAAGGATATGCGCCGTCGACGCGGTGTGCTTGGGATCGTTGTCCTGGTAGAAGCGGTGACCATTGGGAAAGTCGCGTCTGATGTATCGCACTATCGCGGGCACAATGTTGTCTTGGAAGAAAGCTTTATTCATGATTCCTATAGCAAAAAAAGAAAAGTGCTCAATAGTACAGTACAGTGCATACGGTAAGGCAACACTAGTCAAGTACAGTGCATTAGGCGGCATTATATTTGAGAAATTGTACCTTCAAAGATGACAATGCATCCTGGTCCACGCCTAGAGATGGTACCCCACACATGCAGCTTCACAGGGTGTTTTGGCCGCGGCTTCAAAGATATGCGGCTTTTTTTGTGGAACGCAAATCTTGCAAATCTCTCCAGCGACACAGTAGACTCATCAGTGAAGATGCAATCCTGGAAAGTCTCACCGCTGTCGATCCATGCCTGGGCCTGGAGCACTCTTTTGATTTTGTTTGCGTCCCGTATCATGGGGTACGCTCTGTAATGACAATGAATAAAAAAAATTTGCGTCACAGCGCAGTACAGTTTGCAAAACAACACTTTTACTTTACAGTACCTCCTGTACTGTCCAGTACTAACCTCACACGTCCATATTTCCATCCAATTATGCGTCTCATCTTCTTTATGCTGCTCTCGGATACAGTCAGATTGTGCTTTTCCTGCAGAGTGTTTCTAACCCTTAATGCACTCCTCTCATCATTCTCCTCACTTATTCTGTCCACCAGAAGAGTAGTCTCCCTACAATGCAAAGAAATTATATTGTTTTATTAATATGCAGCAATATAACATGTATACTGTATACTGTACATGTAATGTTGTAATATACAGTAAATATAAATATACAAAAAATGTATACTGCTGTACTATAAATATAAATAGACAAAATATACAGTACTGTATACAGTACTGTTGTAATATAAATATACTATATAAATATACTGTTGTTATATCATAATAAATACACATCATATACTGTACTGTATATTCCGTTGTAAGATGAATTGCAATATACCAAAAGTGTATACAGTACTGCTGCACAAAAAATATAAATTGACCACAAATACAGTATATACTGTTGTAATATAAATATACTATATAAATATACTGTTGTTATATCATAATAAATATACATCATATATATTCCGTTGTAAGATGAATTGCAATATACCAACAGTGTATACTGCTGCACAAAAAATATAAATTGACCACAAATACAGTATATACTGTTGTAATATAAATATACTATATAAATATACTGTTGTTATATCATAATAAATATACATCATATATATTCCGTTGTAAGATGAATTGCAATATACCAAAAGTGTATACTGCTGCACAAAAAAATATAAATTGACCACAAATACAGTATATAATGTTGTAATATAAATATACTATATAAATATACTGTTGTTATATCATAATAAATATACATCATATATATTCCGTTGTAAGATGAATTGCAATATACCAAAAGTGTATACTGCTGCACAAAAAATATAAATTGACCACAAATACAGTATATACTGTTGTAATATAAATATACTATATAAATATACTATTGTTATATCATAATAAATATACATCATATATATTCCATTGTAAGATGAATTGCAATATACCAAAAGTGTATACTGCTGCACAAAAAATATAGATGTACACTACAGTTTTCTATATTTTTTTTTGTTAAGTTTTATAAATACAGTATACTTACGCGTTAGTTACCCTTGGTGCATTTTTGCGGTCTCTGTTTTTTCCTTATGCATGATAGCACACGGTGTTTGATGGCACAACGAGGCCAGAAGCAGCTAACCAGCATTGGATAGCAGCAATTCGGTTTCCGCTCGTGTACATCTCCTTAATTCTCATGCTGATATCCTTTGAAATCTTCTTAACAGGCATTGCTGCGAGTAGAAAGAAATACAAACACAAGAATGTGTATTCGATGTTTAGTCGATGTGTATTCAATGTGCAGTGAATACACAAAATGGATGGTGTATTTATATGTTAATGACTCACATTACAGTACGCCCACTTTCAACACCTGTACCTGGCCGCCATGCATAAAAAGGTCACACACTTTGCATAGTCCACCACTTCAGGATCTTTATCTGAGCTTGCCCTTTTTCAGATACTGTACTGCATTGTGCCATCTACTTCCATGGAGCATCCCCGGTTCTATGGACGCAAGAACCCTCTCACCTCTGCCGTGCCTGCCACGCTGAAAAAGCGAAAGGCAGCAGCCGTTTCCACGCCAAGGACAAAGCGACAGGCTAAGGCCAATAAAGAAAACCTTCTGTTGACCCCCAAAGGCTAAGGGTTTTCCTAGACGTAAACCTCATTATGTGAAGAAGATATACGGTAATGTGCTCTGTACGCAAGACGAATGGCAGCCATCCCACCGAATCCGCAGACCACTTCCTCCCATATGCTTCGACGACTCTGCTGTAGCTGTCCCGGAAATCTTCAGCCCGGCTTCTCCACCCCCCATCTTGTCCGGTTCCATCCCGAAGATGCTGCCGCCTCTGAAATCCACGGGTCACCGTCTCCTTTGCTCTTGGACGACTCTGATTCTCGCCCGAAAAATCCAACGGTCACCTTCTCCATCCCTCTTTGACGACGCTGCCGCTTCTCCTGTATCGGGTATCCACAGGCCACCTCCTGCACTCTCCATCGCTGCCGCTTCTCCTATACCGGGTATCCCCAGGCCACCTCATCCACTCTCCATCGATGCCGCTTCTCTCCATGCAACCCCCATCTCATCCTCCGTTGCACCCATCCCCCCAGATGTCCAGATGCCATGCACAAGCAGCTCATTAGACCGGATCCTGAATGGGATTAGTGTGGGATCTCCCCGGGAATTCTATTGTGCTGGCAAAGCTAGATCTGTTTCTGGAGTCGGTGCTACATGTGGAGCAACGGATGGACAAGATAGAGGCTGACATAGCGGGTATACATCATTTGCTCGGTGTTAATGCCCCTGTTTCCCCGACGTCGGAGCAGGAGGGTGACATGGATGTGATGCATGGTACCCTTCGGCCCCCCGTCCATCACCAAGCGCACCCCCCCCCACCAGAAGATGTAATGTACATGTACATGTACATTGAGGAGGACATGACAACCCCGTCAAGACCACGCCAGGAGACAACCCGGCGACCACGACCGGAGGAAAGCTTCCTCCCAGACACCCTACCATCGCCCGTCGCCTCAAGTACACCCCGCTCCCAAAAGACCTCCTACACCCCGCTCGCATAGAAACGGTGCCCCGACATCACCCTGCGCGATCTGCCACCGGGGGCTCAGGGGAGAAGTATAGGGTGATGAGTGCTGGGGCACCCCACAAGTATGCCTTGATCATTTATAAGCACCATGTTCCCCTACTCGTTGTACTGCGAGTGGGTGTTCAAAGTGAACTACGATGGAAATCGCCAAAAAAAGGCCCTTCCTGCCAATTTAAGGCTACAAAATGTGGAAGAAATGCGGCGCTTTTATTCTGTTACAGATCCTGTAATGAGAGGCGTTAGAGACTGCATTAATGACGTTTTGCGCCATGCAAGGAATCGGCCATGGACGGACAATTTGGAGGACTTTCAGTGAGACCATACTGTAATGTTCTGCTGAACTGTATTGTGCTGTACAGTACATGTTTTGCCCTACAGTTCCTGCTGTACTTAAACAAAGGATACTGTACTTTATGTTGTTGTGTGTTGCAACGGTTTTCAATGTGGCCCTGAAAACCTGCCCTGTTTGCTGCCCTCTTCTAGGACTGAGCTGGTTGCGCACCATCCCACTGTAGAAGCATTTAATAAAGGCTGCAGTTTTGCACTGTACTGTACTGTATGTATTATTGTGTGTTGATGTTTTGAGATGCTGTTCACTTGAAATGTTTCACCATTGTATTGTACTGTATTTGTAAATAAAAGTTTTTTGTGCTTACGGTAGCCAATCACAGTAGGGATAAAGTTCCCACGCTCTGATTGGCTACCATTACCATGAAAACAGTTTTTCATTGACGTCACATCCTTTCTCCCCCAAGCCCCTGACACATGGTATACCAGAGCCAATCAGAGTAGGGATAAAGTTCCCATGCTCTGATTGGCTCTAGTACCATGTATGCACGGCCATGTGACTTTTCATGATGTCATCTTAAAGGCAATTGAAGCAAAGCCATTCTGATTGGCTGTGCTTTCATTGCTTTTAAGATGACGTCATCATTTTTTTTTTGTCGGCCAAAACACATGGTTTTCACGGCCCAATCAGGACCGTGGGAACCATGACGCAAAATGTGACGTCATAGGCCTTTAAAAGCCTATGTCGTCTCATTTTGAACCCTGACGCCGCCGCGGAGGAAGGACCTCCGGAGAAAGAAAAAAGACAAGGGCGTGGCCGATGATGGAAAGGAAGACCACGCCCTGCCCCGCCCGGAAGGAGATAGAAGAAAGAAGAATACAGATGAAGATGGATTACAAGTAGAAGACCCTTGGATTGATTTGGATTTTTAGTTTAATGTTTATTATTTTATGTTTTTTTATTTTATGGGTTCCTGATCGTGGATTGGTTCGTGAGTAAGCTGCGCAATGGGAGTCGATGGGGGCCAAGTAATGGTAAGTGAACTAAAGAAATGTATTTTATTTAACTTGTTAATTTTTTAAAAAGCTTTTTTAACACGTGTTTAAAGTATTTTAAAATTAGATAGATGTACAGTATTCCTTGGTATTGTATTGTGTGTTTGAGGAAGGTCAGGGATAGGCTTAGTTGTATATTTTTTCAAAGGCTTAATTGTTCTGCTCTAGGCATGAATTTGTTAATGGTTTCATTGTTCTTGATGGGAGTGTGAATTGTTTAGGGATGTAAATAATGATTGCTAATTGATTTTTGTTTACTTGGTTGATTAATTTGCAGAATGTATACTGTATCGTGCATAGATATTTTAGGCATCATTTATATTGGAATGTAAGGTTGTTTAAATGGATTTTCAGAGGTTTAGTGATGATTTAGATTGAGAGATCAGTTCTGAATATTAAAGGAAATTGATTTTAATTTAGTGTGTATGTATGGAGAAGTGTTTGGTTGTAGGGCAGTATGGTTTTGATAACCCTTCTACATTTATTTGTACTGTAAATTGGTTTATCATGGGTGTTCTCTCTCTCTCTCTCTCTCTCTCTCTCCTCGTCTCTCTCTCTCTCTCTCTCTCTCTCTCTCCTCTCTCTCGTCTCTCTCATCTCTCTCTCCTCTCTCCTCTCTCTCTCTCTCTCTCTCTCTCTCCTCTCTCTCTCTCTCTCTCTCTCGTCTCTCTCTCTCTCTCTCTCTCTCTCTCCTCCTCTCTCTCTCTCCTCTCTCTCTCTCTCTCTCTCTCTCTCTCTCTCTCACTCTCTCTCTCTCTCTCTCTCTCTCTTCTCTCTCTCTCTCTCTCTCTCTCTCTCTCTCTCTCTCTCTCTCTCTCTCTCTCTCTCCTCTCTCTCTCTCTCTCTCTCTCTCTCTCTCTCTCTCTCTCTCTCTCTCTCTCTCTCCTCTCCTCTCTCTCTCTCTCTCTCTCTCTCTCTCTCTCTCTCTCTCTCCTCTCTCTCTCTCTCTCTCCTCTCTCTCCTCTCTCTCTCTCTCTCTCTCATTGATATCTGAATGTACTTGCAATCTATTGGCTTGGTATTGGCTATGTCTTGTGTGGGCAAGAGAAGGAAGGCGCTGGTGACGGACACTTCGTATTTTTTTACATTCAGGGTTTGATTCCGTGGTTCTGCATGGGGCCTATGGAGACCACCTCCGGGTATTCTCGGGTATCCCAAGGGTATCAGGCTGGTGGTTCCACGGGTGACACATGCGGGGATGATGATGTGTGGTCCCACTTCTGTGGGGGCACCGCCGACCCGTAGGTGCGGGGATGATGATGTGTGGTCCCTCTTCTGTGGGGGCACCACGGACCCGTAGTGAGCACCCGTGAGTTCCCCAGACCCCCGAGGGAACCACCCGAGGCCCCGCAGACACCTGTGGTTTGACCTGGGGCTCCCAGACATCCTTGGGCCTACCGTGGGGACCCAATTGTGGCCCACGGTGCCCCAGGAAGACCACCTGGGGGCCATGGTGCTGGCAGGATCCACAAGCAGGGGGGAGGGGGCTTTAAACAGATTCCTCTGAAGGCAGGGAGATACAGGGGATGTACTGTATTGTTCATCATGTATGTTGTTTATTGCAATGCTTCAATGTGTGTATAATGTATAATGTTTTTTACAATTAGATAGATGTAATCCTTGGTATTGTAAGGGTTAGCTTTGGTTTTAAATTGTGTTTTCTGGTTGGTACTTACAGTATATATTGATTTTTGTTTACTTGATTGGTTAAAATAGTTGACTTATTTGGAAGTGTTTGTATGGATGGATCTCATAAGAGGGGGGGGGAGGAAATAATGGAAGGGAACAGAATAGTGTAAAATCGTTTAATCTAAAAAGACTTTATAAAATATAGCTAATCAACTCACATTGTGTGAGACAATAACAGGCAGTAGAGAGTGTTTAGCGAGTCTCTCACACTCATGTAGAAGCGCTTCTACACGAGTGTGAGAGACTCTCTAAACACTCTCTACTGTTCCCTTCCATTATTTCCTCCCCTACCCCCCCCTCTTATGAGATCCATCCATAGAGAAACGTGAGTGCCAGAAACCAGTGCTGCTGTGTTCCTGTGGAGAGGATATCTGGAGATCCAGCAGTCACAGAGTTAAAACTACGTTGGCCAGAAACCAGTGCAGCTGTGTTCTCGTGGAGAGGATATCTGGAGATCCAGCAGTCACAGAGTTAAAACTACGTTGGCGAGTCCCATAGAGGATTACAGGCTCTTACTTATCCAATCTATGTAAGCGCATCTCTTACCATCTTAAGTCTATGCAATATTAGATATACTGCCCTATGATCTCTTTTTGTGTTTTTTCTCTTCCCTGTCATATTTGCGCCTAGGTCAATCTTCTACATATATATATATATATATATATATATATATACACAAACAGTATATACACACACATGATGAACCAATATACAAATACATGTAGAATGGTTATCAAAATCATACTGTCCTACAAATAACGCTTCTCTATACAGACAATAATAATAATCCATTTAATAATCCTAACTGATCTAACAATATAAAACATAACATTCCAATCCACACAGTACATTGCATTTACAGTACATTGTATAAATGATGCATAAAATCTATGCACCATATACTGTACATTCTGCAAATGAATGTTAACAATATAATTGCAAGCTACTGTACCAGTAAATTCAAACACTTCCAAACACGTCAACTATTTTAACCAATCAAGTAAACAAAAATCAATATATACTGTAAGTACCAACCAGAAAACACAATTTAAAACCAAAGCTAACCCTTACAATACCAAGGATTACATCTATCTAATTGTAAAAAACATTATACATTATACACACATTGAAGCATTGCAATAAACAACATACATGATGAACAATACAGTACATCCCCTGTATCTCCCTGCCTTCAGAGGAATCTGTTTAAAGCCCCCTCCCCCCCTAATGTTTCTGTTAAACAGATTACACTGAAGGCAGAGAGATTTAAAGCCCCCTCCTCCCTAATGTTTCTGTTAAACAGATTACACTGAAGGCAGAGAGATTTAACAGAAACATACTTTAGGGGGGAGGGGGCTTTAAACAGATTACACTGAAGGCAGAGAGATGTTTCTGTTAAATCTCCCTCCCTGCATTGCTGTCAGTGCAGTGTATGTAAATGTGGGGAGGGGGGGGGGGAGGACCCAAAATGCATACTGTGAGGTCTAACCACACTCACCCCCTACCCACATACCGTTACCCCCCCCATCCTGGCCATGGCTCCTCCGCTTCTGCAAAACAGACACAAAAATTAAAACATACAAAGTAATGTCCCCTAACCCCTTAATCACCATAGCGGTTATTAACCGCTACAGTCATGAAGGGGTTAACCCACCCTCACCCACCACTCGGGATGCCTACATACCCTCCAACACTAACCCCCCCCGTGAGGCCTAACCACCCAGTCAGTACCCACAAGGGAGGCCTACCCACATACCGTTGGGGAAACACCCCACCCCCAGTACCCGCAATAAAAACAGTACAATGACCCACAATAAACAGCATTATATTTATTAAATACATTACCCACCCCATGTGCCCCCCCATAAGTACAAGATTTATCCTTTTACATACAGGGTTCATAACGCAGCCCCACGCTAGTCCCTGGTGGGCTGGCAGGGCACCTGGACAGACCTACAGTTTACCAGCAGCCCTTTTTACACAGGTTCTGGAGGCCGGCTGGTGGATCCTGCCAGCACCATGGCCCCCAGGTGGTCTCCTTGGGGCACCGTGGGCCACAATTGGGTCCCCACGGTAGGCCCAAGGATGTCTGGGAACCCCGGGTCAAACCCACAGGTGTCAGCGGGGCCTAGGGTGGTTCCCTCGGGGGTCTGGGGAACTCACGGGTGCTCACTACGGGTCCGTGGTGCCCCCACAGAAGAGGGACCACACATCATCATCCCCGCACCTACGGGTCGGCGATGCCCCCACAGAAGTGGGACCACACATCATCATCCCCGCATGTGTCACCCGTGGAACCACCAGCCTGATACCCTTGGGATACCAGAGAATACCCGGAGGTGGTCTCCATAGGCCCCACGCAGAACCACGGAATCAAACCCTGAATGTAAAAAAAATAAACCTGGCCTATACATTCAATACATACACCCTCCCCCCCAACACCTACACTCTCTACTGCCTGTTATTGTCTCACACAATGTGAGTTGATTAGCTATATTTTAAAAAGTCTTTTTAGATTAAACGATTTTACAATATTCTGTTCCCTTCCATTATTTCCTCCCCTCCCCCCCCCTCTTATGAGATCCATCCATAGAGAAACGTGAGTGCCAGAAACCAGTGCAGCTGTGTTCCCGTGGAGAGGATATCTGGCGATCCAGCAGTCACAGAGTTAAAACTACGTTGGCCAGAAACCAGTGCAGCTGTGTACCCGTGGAGAGGATATCTGGAGATCCAGCAGTCACAGAGTTAAAACTACGTTGGCGAGTCCCATAGAGGATTACAGGCTCTTACTTATCCAATCTATGTAAGCGCATCTCTTACCATCTTAAGTCTATGCAATATTAGATATACTGCCCTATGATCTCTTTTTGTGTTTTTTCTCTTCCCTGTCATATTTGCGCCTAGGTCAATCTTCTACATATCTTCAAGGCGGCGACCGTGGAGCTGCAGACCTAACTTGGCTGCAGTGTGTAGGGATAGGTGTACACCAGGGTATGTACCTCATTTAAAAATATTGGCTCTATAAGTGGTGTAAATTCTACATTCCACAGGAACAAACTGTTTAGATTTGCACTGTGTGTTTCTTATATATATATATATATATATATATATATATATATATATATATATATATATATATATATATATATATATATATATATATATATATATATATATATATATATATATATATATATATATATATATATATATATATATATATATATATATATATATATATATATATATATATATATATATATATACACACAGTATATACTTTATATGTATAGGGATTGTTATTATACTGTATATATAGTGTATATATACAGTATATATATATACAGTATATATTTATTTCTCTTCATGTATTTATTTATTTATTTAGATTTATTTATTAATTGTGGGGCTGCTGTGCGTGAATTTTTTTTATTGTGGGTAGCGGGGATGGGTGAAGGGGGTGTTTGGCCCTTGGTGTGAGTTTAGGACTTGCAGCAGCAGCACAATTAATAAATAAATCTAAATAAATAAATGAATATAAATAAAAACATTTAAAATACATTTTTATTGATGGTGTAGATGTGCAGAGGGTCTCCGGAGCTAAACCGCTGTGGTTTTAGGTCTGGGGACCCCCTGCTCCCCGAGATACAGAGCCCTTTAGGGGGTGCCGGTATCCCTCTGCTTGGGTTACAGGCCGTGGTCACTTGATCGAGACCTTTAAACCAAGCAGAGGAATACCGGCACCTCATAAAGGGGGCTGTATCTCGGGGAGCAGGGGGTTCCCCGACCTGAAACCAGTGCGGTTCAGCTCCAGAGACCCCCTGCACATCTACACTATAAATAAAAATGTATTTCAAATGTATTTATTTATAGTCATTTATTTATTTATTTATTTATTTAGATTTATTTATTTATTTTTTGCCGGCTGCTGTGTGTGAGTTTTTTTTATTGTGGGTAGCGGGGGTGGGCGAAGGGGGTATTAGCCCCAACGGTGGCTGTTTAGGGCTTGCGGGGGGTAGCGGGAGGGCTTAACCCCATCATGACCGTAGCGGTATTAACTGCTACGGTCGTGAAGGGGTTAAGTGCACCCGCAACCCCCCCCGCAAGCCCTAAACTCACACCAAGGGCCAAATACTGTACCCCCCGCTACCCACAATAAAGCGGGCACGGTGAGTTAACCCCTTCATTGCCTTAGCGGCTATACGCTATGGTAATGAAGCAGCATTTCTGTATTTTTAATAATATTGTGCAGGAGCAGGGGGGGTCCCTGAGCATTAATTTCTGGCTCAGGGAACCCCCTGCTCACTGTACAATATTATTAAAATACAGAAATGCTGCTTCATTACCTTAGCACATAGCCGCTAAGGTAAAAACGATTCTTTATTGATGTGTGTGTTTTATTTATACTGTACATGTGCAGAGGGTCTCCGGAGCTGAACCGCTGTGGTTTTAGGTCTGGGGACCCCCTGCTCCCCGAGATACAGGCCCCTTTAGGGGGTGCCGGTATCCCTCTGCTCTGCTTGGTTTACAGGTCGCGGTCACGTGATCGGGCCCTTTAAACGCAGAGGGATACCGGCACCTCATAAAGGGGTCTGTATCTCGGGGATCATGGGTCCCCCGACCTGAAACCAATGCGGTTCAGCTCCCGAGACCCCCTGCACATCTACACTATAAATAAAAATGTATTTAAAATAAGTTTTAATGTGCCGATGTTTGCGCTGAGAGAGAGCAGCGGTTTTCTCTCTGCTGCAAACACATCTCTCCCCCGCCGGCCCATACAGTAGTATCATTTACTGTATGTACTGTACAGTATGTGCATATACAGTACTGTATACAGAACATGTAGAATAAATGCATAGTTTTATTTTTTCGAGTTTATTACACAGTATACTGTACGGCCGGAAAACATCAGCATACAGCACAATATTATTCATCGAAATCCCCCCATTAGCCGTTTCCTTTTCTGAGGAAAAACAAAATGAAAAGTTTTAATGTACAGTAATGGTCAGCCCCCTAAAGAAGTACCCAGCCAGCCCCACCAAAATAATACGGCAACAATACAGTACTCACCATACTATTTCCCATTCAGCTTGCGCCAGCGCCGGTCCACTGCCAGTACAGCTTTCTTCATCATCCACGTCGATAGTTTGCAGCGGGACTAGCCCACCTATAGTCAGCAGGTGAGGCGGGAAATCGCTTAGGTACATGCAAGCTTCATCAATACTGGCCGCAAAATCCGACTCTGCCTCAGGATCAGGCTCGGGCTCAGGGTTGTCACTGACGGTGGGTCCGTTATCGGAAGCCGGTGCCGCTGCCGGTGCTGGTGCTGGTGCATTGCTTGGCAGGGACTGTCGTTTCTTAGTTGGTTTTAACACGACCCTTCGCCTTTTGCCGCCTCCATGATCATAGATTCGGGAAAAACCCTGTGACACACACCAATACCCTCCAACAAATTGGGGCTCAATACGGTGAAAACAGGGGTCACTACATAACCTTTTCCTTATTGCACGCTTCCACAAATGAGGAGTTGGCGAAAATTTGTAAAAGTCATAGTTTTCGATAAAATACTGATAAATTTGAACAACTGTTGCCATCTTATCCTCTGTTGCATTAATAGCGGCCCATATCAAATAAGCATTACTTCTGTCAGGTTTTTGGAACACGGGCTGCACTTGAACACTCATGGCGGGTCTCTGGAGAATAGTGTAACTGAAACTGGTCTTTGTCTTTATTTAATATGTAAAGCCTAAATTGATACATTTTTGCAACTCTTCCTTCAGTCTCAAGGCCAAGGCACAATGGCACACTGTGGTACAGTATCTTTTTTAAACGAAACACCTGCAAGCCCACACATTACTGATTCGGTGCTTTACAAGTCAGGAATTTATGCCATCTGGGGGACACGCGAAGCATTGCAGCCTAGTAAATCCTGATCATTATCATTTAACACATCAGCCGCCCGTCAGCCAGGCATGAACCGTGGCTGGGAAGGCAAACGCAACGCAGCATGCCAGAGGTGAGCAGCGGCGGATTCCAGGTATCTGCCAGGTACAAACTGGTCATTTGCTCGAATAAAGTGTGTCGTAGCAGTATACTACCAAAAAGAGAGGAGTAGCTATTCTATTTAAAAATAATATCCCATTTGCAGTTAGTAAGGTTATAACAGACCCAGAAGGAAGATACTTATTAGTGCAAGGATCTCTGTCAGGAATTCAGCTATCTCTCCTCAATATACAGTATATGCTCCCAATGATTCCCAAACAGAATTCTTGAAAGACGTGTTAGATACACTTAACCAACAGACTTTATCTTCCATAATTGTAGCAGGAGATATGAACGCAGTCTACAACCCAGACTTAGATACATCTATATCACTTGGAGCTGATCACTCTAAACAAACCCCCCAAAAATTCAGGAAAATAATAAAAAGCTGTGCACTTACAGATATTTGGAGAACCCAACATCAAGGTCACAGGGATTACACTTTTTTCTCAGCTCCACATCAGACTTGAGGATTGATTTTTTTCTGGGTACCAAAAATATTCTTCAGGCGTCCTCACAGACAAATATAGGATCTATATCTTGGTCTGACCATGCTCCTATTGGATTGGTGCTTTCTCTACGATTTGGAAAAAAATAATAGTTTTTATTGGAAAATGAATGACTCTCTGTTAAATTCTAAAGAAATAGAGAGTACAATCAAACAAAAATTGTCGGAATATTTTGAATTAAACAAAGGTTCTGTGACTACCCGGGCAATTTTTTGGGAAGCACACAAGGCATCAATTAGGGGAGATTGTATATCTATTGCATCATATAAAAAAGTGAGAAACAAAAATTATATAAAGAAATATCTGACAAATTAGCTTTACTAGAGCAACAACATAAAAATAAACCTACGAAAAAGTTATTCCAAATATTAGAAAAAAACAGAATGGACCTAAAACAAATCCAAATTGATGAAGTAGAGAGAGCACTAAAGTGGACAAATCGAAGATATTATGATAAAGGAAATAAAGAAGATAGATTGTTAGCCAGCAAACTAAGAGGTCTGAGAGTTAAATCTCAAATCCCAGTAATTCACAGAAAAGCAGGATCAACAACATATATTGAAAAAGAAATAGCTCAAGAATTTTCAAAATTTTATAATAAACTTTATAATCTAAATCCTTATCAAAATGTCCATACAGGTTCTGAGGCAATAACTAAATAATTAAGTAAATGTAATCTACCGGTTTTAACAGAGGAAGAATCTCAAATTCTAAATATGAGAATTTCTCAGGAAGAACTCTTTGACGCTATAAAATTACTAAACACAAATAAAACTCCAGGCCCAGTCGTTTTTTCAAATGTATACTATAAATTTTTTATAAAGGTGTTGTCCCCATATATTCTTGAGACATTCAACTAATTCATGGAAGAGGCCCCTATCCCCCTCTCGATGTGTACAGCTAATTTTGCTATCATACATAAAGAAGGAAGACACCCGCTCCAATGTGGAAGTTACAGACCTATTTCTTTACTAAACTCAGATTTAAAAGTGTATAGTAAAATTCTAGCAAATAGATTGTCTTCAATACTCCCAGGTCTCGTTCATATAGACCAAGTAGGCTTCATTAAAGATAGGCAAGCCTCTGATAACACTAGAAAAGTTATAAATATAATTGTCCATCTACATCTGACTAATACAAAAGCTATACTATTAAGTTTAGATGCAGAAAAAGCATTTGATATAATAAAATGGACATTACTTGATCAAACAATGTTAAAATTTGGATTTTCAGGCCCATTTCTAGAGGGTGTTAGAGCTCTTTATAGATCACCCACTGCCTATGTTAAACTTACGGGAGGAGACTCACTCCCCATTGAAATAAAAAATGGGACCAGACACGGTTGCCCCCTATCCCCGCTTCTCTTTGCATTATCAATTGAGCCCTTAGCGTCTACAATTAGAGAAGATAAAAATATTAAAGGAATTCAGATAGGAGTTATAAATGATAAAATATCTCTTTTTGCGGATGATATAATATTGTCATTATGTAATCCATTAATCTCCATACCTAATCTTCAATATCAACTAAATGAATTTGGATATGTTTCTGGATATAACATTAATAATGACAAGTCAGAAGCTTTAAATTTAAATTTGACAATACCTGAGATGTCACATTTACAAAGAAATTTTAAATATAAATGGAATTCCAAACATATTAAATATTTAGGAATTAATATAGTAAAATTATATCAAGATTTAAACAAAAGCAACTATCCACCCCTATTTGAAAAAATAAAAGCAGATCTTCAAAAATGGAATAGCTTCCAGATATCTTGGATAGGCAGAATTGCCTCAGTAAAAATTAATATTTTGCCAAAACTATTATATTTTTTTCAGAGAATACCAATAAAAGTCCCATTAATTGAACTTAAAAATATCCAAAATTGAATTTTCCAATTTATTTGGAAAGAAAAAAGACCAAGAGTGGCAAGGTTGGTAATGTTAGCTCACAGAGGAGGCGGGGCATGGGAGTCCCAGACATCAAATACTATCAGACGGCCCAATTGAACAAGTGGTGATGTGGAACAACGACCCAGCAACTACGTGCTGGCTGGGGATTGAGTCAAGTTATGCGAGTCCACTTTCACTGACGTCAGTCCTATGGACTGGGTTAAAAGAGGAAAGACATGTGGAGAAGTTTAAATTAGGATTGATGAGATGTACATGGGAAACTTGGTCTAAAAACAAATAAAAATTCACTAAATTCAACTCCATCGTTATTAACGCCTATATTTAAGAATCCTGAGTTTAAACCAGGATGCACAAAAAAATAAATTTAAACAATTCAGAGAGCTAAATATTACAATGGTAAATGACTTGGTAGTAGAAGGGAAACCAATGACATTTAAGGAGATACACATAAAATATCAAACACATGATATTCCAATTTTTAGTTTTCTTCAAATTAGACATTAGTTGTTGAAATTATCACAGAAAGAGAAATTTACTGATTTAACAAAATTTGAAAGACTTTGTAAAAAAGGTGTGTATCAAAAGGTGTTGATCAAGAATATCTGAGGAATTAATTCTAGCAACAACTCCTCAGAATCATAAATATATATGTTAGAATGGACTGAAGATCTCAAAGTAGAAATAGATAGGGAAACCTGGGAGGATATCTGGGAATAGGCAGCTAAAACTTCAATTTGCACGATAACGAAGGAAAATATATACAAAATGTTATTTCAATGGTACCTAATCCTGAGTAGGCTGAGCCAGATCTCCACAGGCACCTCAGATTTATGCTGGAGAGGATGTGGCCTGAGGAGATACGGTACATATATGGTGGTCATGTCCACAGATTCAAAAGTTTTGGACAAAGATCCAGAATATGTTACTAGAAATTACAGATACAAGAATCCCTCTAGACCCACTAACGTATTTATTAGCAAAGCCTGTTGAAGAGGCATCTAATATGATGAGAAAAATTATTTATATTGTTCTTACAGCAGCCCGTTGCTCTATAGCAGTGGCGATGAAGAATATAAATGTACCATCGAGACATACAATAATTAAAAGAGTGAATGAAGTTAAATTAATGGAAAAGCTTTCAGCTCAACGGAATCAAAAATTAGATAAATTCTATAAGATATGGGAACTGTGGCCTCCTTTTTTGTAGGTAAAATCCTGATCATGGTTGATTTTTGTCCCTTGTCTCTTTTACCTTTTAGCCCTTAAGCATTCCCTCCCTCCCCTTCCCATTCCTTTCCTCTTTGGCCCCATCTTTATCTATCCTTTTTCTTTATCTTTTCTATGTTAAAAAATAAAAAATAAGAATGATTTGAAATTAAAAGAATCTAAAGAAATTTATATATAAAAATTAAATTGATATGCAACATACACAAAATAGTAAAGAAAAATTGTTATGAAGATAATTGTTTTTACTAAGATGTATAAATATTGTTCCTTTATCAAAATTGTACATGTAAGATGCTAATTTATTTAAGTAAAATAAAAAAAAATATTGAAACAGTAACAGTAAAGTCAGTAACATTTATACTGGTGACTAGGTTCAAAATAGAAGTGCAAGTATTGTACACAAGTATACTTAAAAATATATTAAGTTTAGGTTTTTGTTTATGAACATGCTCTGCTAAACATTTTTTTAAACAAAAGTATTGTCCCCAGGCAAGACCCTATATCGTAAGGAGTCTGGTCCCCATCCCTCAGAGTGATACAGTGATACAGATAGAAAGGACCACCTGCAAGTTAATTAACTGCAGAACAATTAATAGAATTAAGTAAATCACACAGAGAGATGTCTTCTGTTCTCTTTTATATTAAATCTGTTATTACTTTCTGCATCTTTTAACTACATCTTTCGTCAAGGAAATTATATTCCTTGACCTGGATTTTACAGGAAATTTCAGTTTAAAACCAGGAAATCCAAACATCAAAAGTGGAATCACTGGATGGTCTACAGAGGGTTACACTGACAAGTCAACTTCTAGTTTGTGAACAGACTCTTCAGGAGTAATCTACTGCATGCCAAATGGGCAGGTCTGACTATGTGCAAGGCTGTCTGCCCTCAGTGACAGCTTCCTATTCCAAAAGTACTGGAAGGACTTAAAACTTTAACTAGACTATGTCTCTACTGCTGATTCTCAAAATATGAAGAATCATGGGATCTGTAGATTCCATTAAAGTAGTGCAGGTCAGTGAAGAAATGTACAACAATGTTACATTACATCACAATTATGTTAGGAGTAAAAAATTCCCACCCTAGTGTGGTTCCTAAGTGAGTTCACCATTGCTATATCACAATCAGGTCTTTTATCTGGATAGTTAAGAATTACATAAACCCTGATGCTCTCATTACACTCTAAGGGGTTACTGAAAAGTATTTCTGCAAGTGCTTGAAACCCTTCTCACACAAATAAATAAGGTGTTCTGAATGGCAAGAGAACCTTCATTGCTCTAGAAGAAAACATCATTTTTTTTTATGAAACCATCAATATTTTCTTGTTTGAAAAACGAATTGAAGAGTGATGTCAGGTGAAAAGTCAATGAATTCCACTTTAATTCTATTGATAACTTATCAGTAGAACGTTGATTAAGAAGCCATTTTTTAATTCAAAATACAGTAAAAATATATTTTAAATCCCTAAAGACAAATGATGAAGTCTTTAATTTTGTTATGTCCATACCTAAGTCACAAGCACACATACATTTGTAAAACTTTCTTAATGAAAAAGAGGAAGATGTCCATGTTGCTCAATTGAATGTTCTTTACCATGAGACAGCTACCGTGATTCACAATAATAAATAATAGAAAAAAAGAAGAAAATCATCATCATTAATGCACCTCATTATAAAGAAATGAAGGCTTATCTTCATTGCTTTATAATGAGGTGCAGTGATGATTATGATTGTCTTCTACTAAAAGGGAAGTTACTCAGAAAATGCATCTCAATGCATGATGTACAGATTGTAAGCAGTTTCACATCAATTGCTTATTCAAGAAAATAACATTATTTTTCAAAAATTAAAATCATATAAAATATGTAACCTATACTGTACAAATAATTGGTATTAATTTCTGAACCAGTATCTCCAGCCAGCTGGGATTTAAGGTTTATGGCTTTCATTCAATCCACAGACATCTCAGCCATTCTGTAATAAACTATGTTGTTTGGTAGTGTCATGCTTTACAACTGCTCTGCTGAATTTTCACCAACAATGGTTTGGACCATGTCTATTATACTATAGCAGGCAAAACTGACAACTCTTGTATTGTATGCAGCTATTTGTTTTTGTCAGTTGTGTAAAGCTCATAATAAGAGATCAGAGATTTCTTTGTACAAAGGGAATTTTCCTATTATTCGTCTTAAATTGAAATAGCCCACCTACTTATTTAAACTATCAGAATGCTTAGTTTCTAAATATCTTTGAAAACAAAATCGGTTTCACTGGGGTCTTTCTTCTACATCCTCCAAACAAATATATTCATGCATGCAAGCAGACTTATACTGTATGTGCATATATAGTACACAGTCAAACTTTTAGACTTGACAAGACATTTTATCGGTGGTATTTGTATGTGGGCAGTTAAGAAGAAATTTGAAGGATTTGCAGGACAGTGGCAGGATGCTTCAATTTGCACAAGGGAGAAATGCCTGTTGTTCGCGTATTTGCATTATTTGGCCTATAACTAGGAACGCCAGCATGCTGTGTTAGTAAGGAGAAAAGAAGTAAAAGACCGATGCAGCAGCCGCTCCAAGGTACTGGGACTCACCAGAGGAAATTAAAAACTAAAATGCTTTATTAAACTACATAAAAAAGGGGGGACACTCAGGACATACATAAATAGGGGAGCCTCCTCTCACGCATTTCGGGCATAGACTGCCCTTTCTCAAGGAGTGTACAGTAACGTAAGCAGTGGGAGGGAGCTATTTAAACCTCCCACATACTAGTTTAATGGGTGTATTACACGTGAGTCAATAAGTGAAGTTAAAATCACAATTACATGGATTATTTAAACCTACAGAGTATAATATATAATAGGATGGAATTCATATATATATAAAAAGAAAAGATGCAAACATATAGATCATGATAGTTATATATGGAGTTCAGTCACGCTCATGAAATAGTATCACAACCTAAAAAAGGTAACCTACAGTAGCAATATTAGCTGTGTTATAGGAAGTAATTCAAACCCCAGGCGTATATGTTTTAAATGTTGAATATACCCAGATGTCTAATTAGCACTGAAAGATGTTGCCAAATGCATCTTGTGTATATAATTAATTAAATAATTTATATTTGTTTTGCTGTTAGTGATAAAAAAACATGAGCAAGTTATTGAAATCACATTATACAACTGATCGAGAATAAACAACATGTATATATTTGATACACTGGCGACACACTTTATTCGAGCTCGGCTAGTCCCACGAATTCGGGTATACCCGGGTGTATTGAGGTTTGTGACTGTTTTCTGCCCAAGTGCATTGAGGTATTTTCCAGGCAGGGATTGAAGCATTTTATTCCCGCTGGCTGCAATACTGCACAGTATATATATATATATACTGCATTACAATTCATGAATTTATGCCATCTGGTAGACACGCGAAGCATTGCAGCCTATTAAATCCAAATCATTATCATTTAACAGATCAGCCGCCCGTCAGCCAGGCATGAACCCAGGCTGGGAAGGCAAACGCAACGGGGCTTGTCAGAGGTGAGGAGCGGCGCATTCCAGGTATCTGCCAGGTACATACTGGGTATTTGCTCGAATAAAGTGTGTCGGTGCAGTACATTTCTGCATTTTCATTAAACAAATGTTGAAAAATGAGTGGCCTGTCATATCAAATATTTCTGTTGTATAGTGATCAATGTTCGCATGTGGTATAGTGAGAATCATTTATCTAGTTATTTGCAAAGTTAAGTGTCCGTGACATAGTCCACACGTGTAACATAAAAATCGGTCTGTTCCCAAACATTTTTTTTTCTTCTTGACTTCCAGTCCATTACATCCTCTGACTTCATTTCAATGCCCGCTGCATCCTGCAAATGACTGGACTGTTTCTTCAGCCACTGATTAGACACTCGGACCGGATTCTCCTTGGCTCCACACTGTGGTCCAGAGTGGCGAGATCTGGAACTATTCAGGCGCTGTGTTGACCTTCGTCGCTTTTTCTTTTCAATCTTTGATTTCCCTTTTGGGGCCATTACCAGGCCTTTGGGTTTTGGAGACCTAGTTGCCTCTGTATAAACGTAGTCCATATTAATAACATCATCAGGATCTGTCATCAAGTTTGTGTTTTCAGGAACTGCCACCCACTTGGCTAAAACATCTTCTGTGGTGGCCTGGGTGTGTTCACTAGTTTGATAATCATCTGGGCAACATAAATGAAATTGAGGATCTGGATTTTTGAATCCCAGATCAGGGAGTACATTCTCAGTATTCTCAGGAGGGTGCCTATCTGTTTCTGGAATAACAGCAGCGCAATCAAAGTCAATTCTTTCTCCTTCCTCTTTGTCATCAGTGAGGGCATTGAGTTTACGTGTATAGGAACGTACAGCTTGCTTGGTTAGGAGGTAGGATTGATAGCCCGACTGAACCATTCTAGCAGCTTCTCCCATGTCCTGGTAGCATCTTTGTTGCTGTCCTTCTGTATTTCTTTTTCCACTCAGTGTGGCTGCTTTATTCCGGCGATTAAACCGACGAATTTTTCCCTCTGTAGGCAGCCTGTAGGATGATAGTTGCGGCGTGTTTACGCCGATAATTTTCACTTTCCCTTCTTCCTTGGACAAGAGCTTTGCAGTGCTTCTGAATTATTCTAATGCTTTTCTCTCTTTTCAATATGTTAAGTTCCTCCACGAGAGAATTCTGTTTTGTGCATACATCTCGCAATTCTGTTCTCAGAGCCTCCATCTCTTCCTGGTGCTGGCTCTGAGTATGCATCAATGCATTTTGTAGTGCTTCCTCCACTTCTAACTTTTCCTGAGTCAACTCTTTCTTCACTTTTTCTGCTTGGTCAGTCAAATCTGAATTTTCCATTTTCAGACTCTCATTTTCTTGCTTTACAGTCTCTAAATCACTCAGGGCAATCTCATGGGTTTGCTTCAACATTCCCAGCTCTGTGTTCAGACCGTGGCCCTCCAGGCATGAGTGTTGCACCTCTGTGCTGAGCGCGTGAACCTCTTGTAGAGCCTTCCCGTATTTCTGTTTTAGGATAGCAATCAATTTGTCAGACTTAGGGGCCTATGCAGAAACCGGCGAGATAGGGCCCTATCTCACCAGTTTTTTGGCAAATATGCCTACAGTAATTCAGTAAATGCCGAAAAACTGGAGATGAGGAAAATCCGCCGTTTTTTTTTTCTGGAAAAAAAAAACTCGCTGCGCGGGTGGAGAGAAGCAATATCTCGCCAGTTTTAAAACCCGCTGTATTCTAGTAGCCCCGATCAGCATCTCAGCGCTGATCGGCGCTCTAGAATTGAGAAATTTTCTCCAAATCGTTCTGCCAACAAAAGTTGGCAAGAAGCTGGTGCTGAGCGGCGATAGGGGACATAGAAAAAAAATCAGGCCCTTTTCCTGCCTCGGATTGATGCCGGGGGGCTCCAGAGCTGATACCCAGTAATACCAGCACCGAAGCCCCCCCATGATTCCGAAGCAGGAATAATGTTTAACAGCCCAATTCATTACCTTAGCGGCCAACCGCTAAGGCAATGAAGGGGTTAACCATCCATTACCATGCTTTGTGTGGGGAGCGGCAGTGGATTAAGGGGGTATTTGGAATTTGGGGGGTGTTTATGGCTTTGGGGTTCGGGGGAGGGGTTGCGGGTCAACTTTACCCCTTCATTACCATAGCGGTTAATACCGCTACGGTCATGAAGGGCTTAAGCCCTCCAGCTACCCACCCGCAAGCCATAAACAACCACCGTTGGGGCGATTACACACTGCACCCATCCCCGCTAACCACTATATATATAATATATATATATATATATATATATATATATTTATATATTTGTATTTATATATATATATAACACCAGTAACTCCTTAAGTTCCCTAACATTTTTGGCATGCACAGCAATGACACTATAGGCTGGCGGTGGCCCTCGGGTGTTCCCGCAGGGGTCCCTGCTTGGCTGCAGTATCCAGTCTGTGCACCCAAATAATAAGTAAAACACACAAAAATACTTTAAGCAAACAAACGAATAGAAACCCTCTATAAGCGCTAACCTACACTAAAAAAAAAATGTGTAAAATTAAGTGAATAATAATAATTATCGAAAAAAGAAAAAAAACAAAAGCGCACCAAGATTGAGATATGATGTGTATTGACAACAAATAAAGATAATAATATGCACTTACATATATAAAAACTTTAATGGTCCAGATCACGATCGTCACTTCTATTGGTAGGGCAACAAATGGGATGAAGAGGGGGGTAATCTCAGTCTTCAGGAACAAGCCCCACGCGCTGGGGCTGTATTCAGAGGCTGCGCTGCGTCTCTGCTTCACACGCTTGTTGGCGTGATGATCTGCGTAGTGCGCATGCGCGGCAAATGAGGCCCCCTATAGTAGTCCCGGAAGGTTTTATCGACCATAAAATGAAAAGTGGTAGAAAAGCAGCCATGGGGAACAACAAATGACAGATCAATCCAAATCTGATAAAACAATATACAAATACAAAATAAGTGTCCCCGGCACTAATGTGATCAGTACAAGATACCGTGATCCAACAAAGACAGTCTGTGATGCAGGGCTTCTTCTGGATGAGTTGATGGACTGGTTGATAAAAGTTCCAGATGGGAAGGGTGTCCTTAATGTGATTTCCTCACTGATTCTGAAATTTCAGAAACAAAGGGCACACCAATTGCGCAGTAACGTAACAGCAACACGTCCCTGTCTAGAACTACAGAGCCCTACTTACAGAATAAAAACTTGCAAATACAGGGGAGAGAATCTGTACACACTTCCCGTCTACACACGACTTCCCACGGACCCCACGTGGTCTGGCTTGCGGAACCTTCCCTCAATTGGCGATGGTGCTCGTGGATGTTAACGATGCAGCACCCCAAACCCCAGTGCAATTCAACAAAATCAATCACAGTTAATAAGCCTCACCTGCCTATGTGACATGCATCCACAGTATCAGCAGGTAAAGAGCGTCCATTTTGAATATATTAACTCTATATTTGTTTACCTGATATGTGTTTAGGCATGCACAAAAGGCTCAGGAATTGCATAATGTTACTGCTGAGAGACTACATAAGTCTGCCAGACCCAGCGATATCTTGGATAACCAGAGAGAGTGCGCATGGGCTAAACTGATCTGGAGCTGATACCTGGATAGATTAACTATTTCAGGGACGTGCAAAATACACATTGTAACTGCAAGTTAAGCGAACCATGTGAAACACCTGATGTGCTCACCGTAAATGTGCAAAAAAAATGTGAGGGAATAAAACATATATACACACGTGTGGATGACGTGGCTGACTGGAATCTAGGTCAATATATAAATGCTGAAAGCACTCAGCCATATAACGCCTAATGCATAGTGTATGAAATGATAATGCAATGATGACTCTATGCATCCTGTCAGGAAGCGACACCTTAAAAACCAACAAAAATACATAATGCAGACAATGTCAAATAGAGAAACTGGTAATAAATGCTGTGTCACACTCTCAGCAAACATTGCTACAGGTGGCTCTTGACTAAAAGGGACCTAAGGTATCTGACACACTGTAATGCACCAGCATACATAGAAAGTGAAACAGTGCATCAAAGCATAATAATTTGCACAAACAAAAAAGACAGTATATAAATGCTGAAAGCACTCAGCCATAGAACGCATAATGCGTAGTGTAAGGAGAGAGACAGAGACAGAGACAGAGACAGACAGACAGAGACAGAGAGAGACAGACAGAGACAGAGACAGAGACAGAGACAGAGACAGAGACAGAGACAGAGACAGAGAGAGAGAGAACCATTCATGTGCCTAAAAAAATAACTATGGGTTATGTATAGAAGGGGGGGGGTTTAGTGGATGTTGTGGGGACAGAGGCTGATTGTGTTGTGTATTGCAATGTTTATTGGAGGCAATTGTCCCCAATAAACATGCTACTGTGACTTAACCCATTCATTGCCTTAACGGATAGCCGCTAAGGTAATGAAGCAGCATTACAGTATTTGTATTCATAGTGTACATGTGCAGAGGTTCTCCGTACATGAACAATGTTGGTTTTATGTCCGGGGACCCCCTGCTTCCCGAGATATAGGCCCCCTTATGGGGTGCCGGTATCTCCTATGAATGGAATTGTCCCGCGTCACGTGATCGTACTATCTCCATGCATAGGAGATTCTGGCACCTCATAACGATTCCTATATCTGGTGAAGCAGGGGGTCCCCGGACTTAAAACCAACGCGGTTCATCTCCGGAGACCCCCTGCACATCTACAATATTAATCCAATTGTTATGTAAACATTTTTTAATTGCCGTCGAGATTTGTGCAGAGAGAGGCGGATCTCGCTCTCTGCTGACAGATCTCGCCAGCGGAGCCCTTCTCGCCAGGGCTCGCTATCTCTCTGCCAGATTCCTCTCACAGATATGCGCACCTTCCTGCATACTGCGATGGGAATCCGCCAAAAACATGGCGAGTTCAAAGTCTGGTGAATGGCCATTCTCGCAGTTTACTGCATAGGCCCCTTAATCTGTTTTGCATCCATGGTGGCAATTACGGTGTTGGCCTTTTCCAGACTAGTCGTCACCTCTTCCAACTCACTCAGTAAGAGACACTCTGTTTTCTTCAAAGCGTCGTACTCTTGTAAAGCTGGGAGTATACACCTCTGTAACTCGGCATTCACTTCTCGCTCCTTCTTGTTAGATTCTCGCTCCTTCATCAATCCCTGCCACAGGACTTCATAATCATGGTGAGCAGCTGGGAGTGCAGAAATTAAAGCCTCTTTATCCTGATCAAGGATTCAGCATCCCTTTGCTCCTCCATTTCCTTTGCCACCGTTCCCATGACAATTTTGCCCGTCACTCCGGTCTGCAGCACATCTCGGTGACTTTCTGACGCATGTCCTGACAGCGCAGGTTCAAGTGGCTCGGTCACATCCCCTGTGACTTGAGGAACAGTTTTCATTTTTTCTTCTTCTTTCTTTTTGCTTTATTAGCTCCAGAGATATCAGTGGTACTGGGCACACACTCACTGGTATCAGCTTCCACATCTTACTTGCAGTCAACGGGCGTTGCTTGCTTTTGCAGCTGTTTGTCTTTGAAAATTTGGGGGGCACACATCTTCCATGTGACCTACTTCATGACAGGCCCAGCATACTAAATTCATCTGTGGGTATGGCTCTCTTCCAGGGGCCACATATGAGTCGTCATCATCATCATTGTATGGCCTGAAGGGACACTGTTTTCCATGTTATGTACCTTACAAAACAAACATTTCACGTTGGCCATTTTAGAAACCCGGCAGGGACAACTTGCTAGCTGCAATTTTCACTTTCTTCAGAAAACTAAATAGTTTTTTTTTTTGTGTGTTCAGGGTGCTATTGCATCCACACTTTGCACATTCTCTGTGTATGCTGGAAGTACAACTGGTTATACACAGTGGGACAGACTTCATTCATAGCATCTGTACTTTTACTTCGGCTGGGCAGCCATTTTAAATCCCCGCATTTATTTGCAAACCCACAGACCTTTTAGTGTCGACCCACATTCTCCACCATATGTGACAAACGCCCCCCTTTTGTAGCGCTGACGTCTGTCTAGGATCTTCCCGACACAGTCTTCTAGAGTAAATTATACAAATAACAGGATCATTCAAAGTATTATGTTGCTTAACTCAGGCTTTTGCCTACTTTATTTTCATCCCAGTTAGGGACTGCAGCAATAACACGTGTAGGCAGGAGGCACTCAGCTATTAACCTTCAGCGGTTTACTCATATCACTGTTATAATGTTTCACACACTGTTACTTCAAGAAACAAAAAAAACAAATCATATAAAGAAATCCTATCCCATTCAGGGATCTAACTACACAGCAGAATCAGCCTCTCTAACTGCTACTGGGCCAACTAACCTGGTTCCCCAGCTTAAAACAATGCCCTCTCATTTAGGGTCACTAGATACAGCATACAGTCTTTTAGATACAGCAATAAACGTTTGTTTGTATTATCTGTTCGTGATGGGAACTTGGTCCCAAGTGTCCAGGTAAATCCTCTGGTACTGCGATACTTGAAGGGGGCGTCCTCCCGTACTGGATGTAGGGGAGCAGCGAAACCCCCAGCCTCCAGGCTCTAAGAAGAAAGAGTGAAAAGCAACCCTCTCTGCTCTAAATACCTGTTCTAGTGAGGGCAGGTGAGGGAGAACTAGACACATTGTAAACTGTGGTCTGGATTTTCCATCCACCAGCCTGAGTAAATGTGAAGATGTGGAACGGATAATTTTGCACTATTCCTGCACTTTCTGACCTAAAACCGGGTAGAAAGCTGCCTAATATCTTTGGACTATGTCACATACCGCAGAATAATGTGTCTAAAAAGAAGTTGATGGAAAATATGGCCAAGGACTAGAGTGGGATATGCCGCTCTAAATGATGTTAGAAAGTCGTCAGAGTCAAAGAAAAATAAAGAGGATACGAGCAATGAAGGGAAACTGGATGCAACAAGAAGGAAGTATTTAAGACTTGAAGTGGTTCTCTTTATAAATGGCTTAGACATGATGCAGGTGACTGCAAAGAAGTGCTACATCGCCCTGCAGAAATGTTTGTTGGACATCTTTGTAGTACAGCATAAATACTAGAAGATATATTGCATGGGCAATGTTTTTACCAGAAACTAGTTTTTCTGTAAATATGATTTATAGGCTTACACTATGTATTCATGCAACACTATGAAATAATATACTTTTAATAAAGAAATAGAACAAAAACAAGTGGGATAATAATGAATAAAATAACAAAATCACAAAATAATAATTGTCACAGAAGTGAGGTGTCTGCTTTCAATTTACTTTTCTTTCAAAACTGTTTATTAACATTTTTCTAGGTGATCTACTGTATAGCAAAGGAAACAAAGAAGGATCTTGCATATACTGGGACCTGGGATACGCATGCCCTGGTATACTCTGCTGCTCTGGACCCCCCGCCGATTCTTTCTGTAAAGTGTTTGGAGGTGCTGGATTATTACGTCATCTTTCGGCTACTTAAAAAAAGTCCAGAAAGCAAACAGAAGCCAACTCTTAAAAGTCCTCTGGTACTGTATATAGGAAACAATTCAGCAGAAAGTTGTGTAACGTGAATCTCCTGGTATGAGAACACAAAGAGATTCAATTTCGTGATATTCAATGCCACTTCATTATGGATTAAGGTTTTGTAAAGGAATAGCCATTCTTATATACCTACACCCAAACCATGATTGACTACAAACAGATGAAAAAACTAAAATAAACACAAAGTTGCCAATAACCAAATAATTAGCGAAAGAACAAGTACGTATATTAAAAGTTGATTTAAAAACCCTCAACATCAAAGGTAGATAATAAGCAGCAAATATTCAATACATCGAATTGGGTATAAAAGATAATATATCTTCAAAATCTATTTGCAATTATTTAATAATAAACTACCCAAAGATACAACATGTTTAAGCAATGTATATATTAAAATGAGAAGAGAAAAAAAAAAAAAGAAAAGAAAAAGAAGATAATTCAGATAATTGACCAACATGAAACCAAAAACCTATATATCAACCAACTGCACATGAAATATAATATGCAAAAAGAAGACCAATAAAATATCTTCAGAATAGTAACAAAACATGATATTCAGATAGCACTACCCTAAGAAGGGTTAAAAAAACAGTAATTGTCAGTCAAGGTGCTGCAGGAGCAAAGAGAGGTTTCATCCTCTCTAAATTGTAATACAAACATAAGTGAAGTGTCCAGCTTTCTATAGAACATTTCTAAAAAGAAACAGACCATTTGAAAAAAATGAAAACTTTACTGGAAAACAGAAATCCAAATGCACATCAGTAAGTACAATGTCACAAAACACACAGATATTCTGACAGTAACAATGTGATACAAAAATACAGAAAATAAGAACATAAGGTCAAAAAAGGAAAAAATAAAAAATCATGGAAAATAGTTATAATGGCCACAAAAATCAGACACAGATAAAAAAACTTGGATGCTTTTCCAGCCATGGAGGCACTTTATCACTCTTTAGCGCCTCCAAGGCAGAAAACGTATCAGAGTTTTTTATCTGTGTGCCCGATTTTTTTTGCCATTATGCCTAATAAATAATGTTTTTTATTTTTTGCCTCCAGCCCTAATTTATGTTGTTCTGCTGTACTATACCTCCTACCTTTATATTTTTGTTCACCCTGTCGGTATTGAAGCACGCCTTCCGGATCCAAGGCACAACAATGCTTACCTGCATTGTGAGTACTTCCCTGCAACAGCATTTCTGTTCTCCATCGCCAGTGTGGTCATGGTATTCCGTTCACCAACAGCATCTCAGCGGAAGTGACACAGGTGCCCGACGAGAGGTGATCTGTTGCTGCGGGGCTCAGCCCTCGGGTGGTCGGATCATCTGGTCTTTCCCCGCTGTCTACTGTCTCCACAAGGAAATCAGATGAGGTGGTTACTGCATTACTCAACACACAATTGGCTTATTGTATGGACTTTCATTGCCTTTGCTATTATGGCCCTGGTTTAATTTTTCAACTCTACACCTCAGTGGTCTCTTTTTCAATGATTACAAATATACTGACTTTCTTGGATATACCTAGTGTTTGCAGCATCAAATTAGTGTTTTTTCCATTTTTTCCTAGGTGATTCAGCAAAGTGAGTGAATGTGAATGGGGTCTGAAAAAATCTGTTCTGGGATCATCACTCTAAAATCCCATAAACACGAAAGCAAACAAAAAAGGAGCAAACTAAATAAGGGGGGCAATGTTTTGGGGAAGAACCTCATCTTCATGCCCATTCCAAAAGTCAATGGTACTTCACTTTCTCCTGCATATTGCCTTGCCATTGGTAACTCAATGAAAATTCAGATCACCAATCTAGATACATTGTACAAATATTAGTCCTCATGATGTTCCCATTCTGATCAATTAGCCAAAGTGGTAAACATACATGGAGGTAGAGGCTTCAGTCCTTCATTAAGTAGCATAAACAAAGACGTCAACGTCATCACGTAGGGAAACCTATGGTGGTTGCAAACATTAAAAAATAACAACCTCAAACGCGTATTGTCCAATGCTGGATCGATATTGTACAGTATAAAATCAATACACCACATAATATAAATAAATACTCTGATTCGTTTATAAAATTTCTTGGTGTTCTCATACGAGAAGATTCGCACTAGAGAACATTGTGCTGAATTATTTCATATATAACAGAGGTCATTAAGAACTTGTTACTGGATGCTCTCAGGACTTTTTAAAAGTAACTGGAGGACAATGTCATTATCCTGCACCTCCAGACACTCTACGAGAGAGTTGGCGAAGTTGGGAACAGCAGGGCATACCAGGGGCATGCCACTGCATCAATCCCAGGCCCTGGCATCTTACATATCCATCACAGAGAACTGTCATCAGCCGACTGGTAGCTGGAGCATGAGGTTCCACCGGCCACTTGAAAAGAGGCAGGGTTCTTGGTCCTGTTGCGATAAGCCGGTATTTATTGTTCTTCTAGTACGTGCAATACTTACCTTTATGTGCCAAAGACGTTATATATATATGATATGTTTTATATGTATTTAATATCTGCTAGTGAATATAGGTTTCCTAATTTTCTACATATATATATATATATATATATATATATATATATATATATATATATATATACACATACATACATATGTAGCGGTCATGTAAAATGCCTACAGTCATCTCTCCTGTTGGCAGTAAGGCCTGGTAAGTGTGGGCATGCCAGCAGTAATTATGGAGGTTTACCCTCACACCCTGGTGGGGTGCCCTGTGTATGGCTGGGACTGGTCACATGCTCTGACTCCATGGTTAGTGATGTCAGAGGTGTGTCAGCCTCAGAAGTTACATAAGGCACAGCACTGTGCTCTAAAGTTAGTTGCTGTATAGTTCCTAGTTCTAGTTCAAGCCCAGCAGGAGTTGCTGGAGAGTCTTGGTATGAGACCTGAGTTCTGCTGAGAGGAAGAGTTGCGGTAACTCCAGAGGAGACTGTGTCCAGGGACCTGGCACAGGATAGTGATCCCTGCGGGGATAGGGAATCCCTATTAAAGGAAAGAATCACCTTTGAAGGGAAGCAGCGGGGAGAATCATGAGAGGCTAAGTCTCAACTGCGAGGGGCAGCTAGCCCACATCATTCAATAAAGATGTGTTCACTCAGAAATCCTCTCGTGTACATCTGTGGAATGAGTGTACAGAGAGGAGCACCACGGAGGAGTTCCTCAACAGGATCATCCCCATGCGGACGCAGGGGCCCTGGTGAGGTGGAGGCGCTGCACTGGAACTAGGTGAGACTCAACAAACTACCTCAGCTGCCTGTCTAGACGTGTTCTCCCCACACACCATCATGCGGGAGACTCAGGAGTCCTGTAGCCAACAGATGCACCGTCAGGCATATTCACACTGTAATGGGGGCCGGTTAGACCACAGGGGCCAATGTGAGATTGGGTGGGTCAGGCCGGGCCAGAAATACCGTTACACATACATACATACATACATACATACATATATATATATATATAAACTCAGCCAACCCCACATTTAGTGAAATATTATTTTAAGCTAAAGTTTCTAATCACTGCTCCACAAATTCCTAAAACTATACCGTATCCTGAAGAATGGTGTGATATTAACTATACAAAAGTAAGCCAAACCTGAAACTCATAAGAGATATAGTATAGGATCTCTTCATATATCTTGAAACATAAGGATATCTTACACTATTCTTATATCTATATCTAAACCAGAGAGATGCCATATTGTCTCTTTATAACTATCTGGTACATATGAAGTTAAAAAGGAAAAATGGTTTTATTAAAGGAAATATATTCATGAAAATATAATCAAGAGGGCCTCTCAACTTTCCAATATATCGTGCCAAAATGTATAAACATTAAGAGGTAAAATTCTGGGAACGAGGAGTACAAAGACATCACAAGATGAAATAATTCGGAAAACAGGATATTGGCAATTAGTACAAGATATGGAAAGGTTATACAGGTTAAGAAATAATGATGATGGGACACAGTATGGATGTATGACACAATTTGATGGGGAACACATGGGAAGAGTAACAATTTGGGAAAAACAAGTACATATATGTCTGTATCGGAAATCCGATCACAGGGTATAAAGATGTGGATTAGTGGGAGGTGACTTCAGAATTATTAGAGTTGTTAGAATTATCAGAACCATGTTAGGATTTACAACTACTTATATTTGAATAATTCTCCATCCATAACCTGTGCTGAGGATGCCTGTATATTTGACGCTGTGATGCTGTGCTCTGAACCTGTCTCTGAATAAATCTGGAACAGAGAATCTGCTTCGTATTGACTAAGGTGCCACCTTAGAATCCAGAACCTCTACAAAGAAGGATCTTCATATACCTGATCACCTTTGGAGCAAGGTTCAAATTATTGCCAGTTACGACAAACGAGCGAAGAGAGGGACCATTTCTTTAAAAATTTGTTTGATGCTCTCTCTCCTTCTACAAGTGCATCAAGCCTATGTATTTAAAATATTTCTTATAATTTGCTTTCCAAAATGGAGAAAGAGTTATACATCGTCTAGCTCAGTGGTTCCCAAACTTTTTTGGTTCAAGGCTCCCCAAGGCGATCAGGATTTTTCCGCGACGCCTAAAGTAAAAACAAAGTTGTATATACACACCTAACAGTTGCAGTGCACAGTTGGTGTCACACACACACACACGCACACGCACATGCACACGCACACACACACGCACTCACAGGCACACACACACTCACAGGCACACACACACTCACAGGCACACACACACTCACAGGCACACACACACTCACAGGCACACACACACTCACAGGCGCACACACTCACAGGCGCACACACTCACAGGCACACACTCACAGGCACACACACGCACACAGGCACACACACGCACACAGGCACACACACGCACACAGGCACACACACGCACACAGGCACACACACGCACACAGGCACACACACGCACACAGGCACACACACGCACACAGGCACACACACGCACACAGGCACACACACGCACACAGGCACACACAGGCACACACACACACACACACACACACACACACACACACACACACACACACACACACACACACACACACACACACGCGCGCACACACACACACGCACACGCACACACACACACACACGCACACACACACACACACTCACAGGCACACACACACTCACAGGCACACTCTCACAGGCACACACACACTCATAGGCACACACACACTCAAAGGCACACACACACTCACAGGCACACACACACACTCACAGGCACACACACACGCACTCACAGGCACACGCACTCACAGGCACACGCACTCACAGGCACACACAGGCACACACAGGCACACACAGGCACACACAGGCACACACAGGCACACACAGGCACACACACACACACACACACACACACACACACACACACACACACACACACACACACACACACACACACACACACACACACACACACACACACACTCACAGGCACACACACACTCACAGGCACACACACACTCACAGGCACACACACACTCACAGGCACACACACACACTCACAGGCACATACTCACAGGCACACACACACTCACAGGCACACACACACTCACAGGCACACACACACTCACAGGCACACACACACTCACAGGCGCACACACACACACACACACACATATATACACATACAGAGATATATATATATACACACAGATATATATACACAGTGTGACAGTCGGCTTACACCGGGGCTCCGTCGCCTGTCCAGGACTGTTAGAACACAGTCTTTTAGGGTAGGTTAAATGACGAGGCGTCATGTGCTGTTCCTTTAAACAGGCTATGCCTGGTTTATTCAGTCCCAGGCACTGAGACTGCCACAGTTCATACAACAGACACACATCAAAACAAAAAGCTGCTCACCTGAGCGCTAACTTAACTTAGGTATTTCCCTAACTCAGGGTGGAAGTGACTTTTCCACTTCCAACAACAAAATAAGTAAAATCGCAGTTTTAGACAAAAAAGAACAGAATGTTTTAACCTGTTTGGGGAGAGGTTTTTTCCCTCTCTGCTACCAGCAGCCTTCCTGCCTCCAGGCTCTTGGGGAAGAGGGGAGAGGAAACAGGAAATCTATCTTAAGTACCTGATTTCTAATAAGCAGGACAGGTGACAGAAATCAGGCAGCAAACAAACTCTGGTCTGGATCCCTCATCCCTCAGTTCCAGCACTTGCCAAACTGTGGGATGTTGTGCATGTATTATGAGGCTGCCCTGTTCTGCCTAAACAGGACAGAAACTGTTCAGTATCCTGGGAGCCCTATATATGGAATTTATTACCATCCCCTGGTTTCTGTCACATATCCTCCCCCCCAGCTCAGACCCCAAGGGATGAGCAACCATGGATATTAGGGAATGAATCCTTGACAACCCGTCGGCATTGCCATGTTTGTGCCGTAACCTGTGTTTCACAGAAAATTTAAAGGCTTGTAGGCTTAGGAACCACCTGTTCACTCTAGCATTCTTCTCTCTGTTTTGACACATCCAGGTAAGGGGTGCATGATCTGTGACCAACCGGAATTTTCTCCCCAACAGGTAGTATTTGAGCGTCTCTACAGCCCACTTTATTGCGAGACACTCTCTCGACTATGGAGTAATTTTTTTTCCTGGGGATTTAGTTTTCTACTTAAATAAAGGATGGGGTGATGCTCACCTTGAGACTCCTGGGAGAGTACAGCCCCCAGCCCTACCTCAGATGCGTCGGTTTGGACTACGAACTCTTTGGAGGTCAGGTGTGACCAACACTGGTTGGGTACAGAGAGCTTCTTTCAGGCTTCTAAAGGCCTGTTCGGTTTCGGGGGACCACTTTACCATTAGTGGTCCTCTTGCTTTTGTGAGGTCGGTTAGTGGGGTTGCTTTAGTTGCAAAATTGGGACTAAACCTTCTATAGTACCCAATTAACCCCAAAAAGGTCCTTACTTGTTTTTTTGTAACTGGCCTTGGCCAATTTTGTATCGCCTCTACTTTGAGTGTTTGGGGTTTGAGTAAACCTCTGCCAATAGAATACCCCAGATACTTGGCCTCCTCCAGATCAATAGTGCACTTAGCGGGGTTAGCAGTTAGTCCAGCAGATCGAACTGTGTCGAGCACAGCTTGGACCTTTTGAAGGTGGGATTGCCAGTCTTCACTATGGATTACCACATCATCCATGTATGTGGCAGCTTACCGAGCATGTGGTTTTAAAATTGTATCCATCATTCTTTGGAATGTGGCGGGAGCTCATGTAAGCCAAAAGGCAACACCCTATACTGAAGGAGGCCATCTGGGGTTGAGAAGGCTGTCTTTTCTTTTGCCCTTTCTGTGAGGGGAACCTGCCAGTACCCTTTTGTTAGGTCTAGGGTTGTGAGATATCGGGCTTTGCCCAGTCTCTCTACAAGTTCATCTACCCTGGGCATAGGATAAGTATCAAATTTTGACACCGCGTTTAGTTTCCGGTAGTCATTACAAAACCTTGTTGTACCATCTGGATTTGGGACTAAAACTATAGGGCTGTTCCACCCACTTTGGGATTCCTCAATTACGCCTAGTTTTAGCATTTTTTTAACCTCTAAACTTATAACCTCTCTTTTGGCCTCTGGGATTCGGTACGGTTTAAGGTTAACTCGGACCCCCGGTTCAGAGACTAGGTCATGTTCAATTACGCTAGTTCTACCTGGCTGTGTAGAGAAGACTTCTTTGTTTCTTCTCACTAAATTCTGAACCTCTCGTTTCTGATGAACGGACAGGGTTTCAGCTATGCTAACCTCTGGGTCAGTTTCTCTATTCTCTGACTGACCTGGGGGTACTAGGGTTAACAAGACCTCTCTATCTTTCCAGGGCTTAAGTAGGTTTATATGGTAAATTTGCTCAGGTTTCCTCCTACCTGGCTGTCTCACCTTATATTTACTTCTCCCACTCTTTCCAAGACCTCATATGGCCCATGCCACTTAGCAAGGAATTTATTCTCTACGGTGGGAACCAGAACTAGCACCCTATCACATGGAAAAAAAATTCTGACCCTAGCACCCTTATTATACATATTCCTCTGTGCTTCTTGAGCTTTTTCCATGTGTTCCCTAACTATAGGTAGGACTGCAGCTATGCGGTCCTGCATCTGGGCAACATGCTCTATTACACTTCTGTAAGGGGTAACCTCGTGTTCCCAAGTCTCTTTGGCTATATCCAGTAAGCCCCTTGGGTGTTTGCCATACAATAGTTCAAACGGGGAGAAGCCTGTGGATGATTGGGGAACTTCCCTAATGGCAAATAACAGGTATGGTAACAAACAATCCCAGTTTTTCCCATCCTTATCGACCGCCCGGCGTAACATGCTCTTTAAGGTTTTATTGAACCGTTCCACTAAACCATCTGTTTGTGGATGATAGACTGAGGTTCTGAGATGCTTGATTTTTAGGAGTTTACATAACTCTTTTGTTACTTGGGACATAAAGGGTGTTCCTTGGTCAGATAAGATCTCTTTAGGAATTCCGACCCGGGAAAACAGAACTATTAACTCTTTTGCTATGTTTTTAGCAGAGGTGCTACGTAGGGGAACTGCCTCCGGATATCGGGTGGCATAATCTAATATTAAAAATATATGCTGATGTCCCCTAGTGGACTTTATTAGGGGTCCTACTAGATCCATAGCAATCCGGTCAAATGGCACCTCTATTATGGGAAGGGGTACCAATGGGCTACGGTACGCTTTGAACGGGGCGGTGATATGACATTCTGGGCATGATGAACAATAATTTGTAATTTCTGCCAGAACCCCAGGCCAATAGAAGCTTCGGAAAACCTTTTATTTTGTCTTTTCCACCCCTAGGTGTCCCCCCAATGGGTGACTATGTGTGAGGTGTAATACTACATTATGGAATGTCCGTGGTACCAACAATTGTTTATTTGTAACTGATTTCCTTTTATCAACCCGATATACTAGGTCATTCAATACCTCGAAGTAGGGGTAGGCAAGTGACCTATCTGGTTGGCCACGAGTACTATTCTGGTCCCGTATATTCCCCCTTGCTACCACTAATGTGGGGTCTTCCCACTGGGCCTTCTTAAAACTCCCAGGACTGACCTCTAGGTCAGCGAGGGTCTTATCCTGTTCTGGGGTGGTAAGTGCCTGTTCAACATCTTGATTTGGGGTATTCCCTACCAAGGTAGCCATGGGGAAGGGAATTTTACAGCCCTCCTCCTTTTCCCCCTTCTTATTTGGGCCCTCGTCAACCTCTATTTCTGAAAAAGGGAAAGGATTTGTTTCTTCTGTTACTTCGTTATGGTCCGCTATTGAACTCTGGGCGCTATTCTGAGAGGAGGACCACATTTTTAGAAAATGGGGAAAGTCGGTCCCTATTAACACATCATGTGCCAGTTTGGGTACAATACCCACTTTGAAATCTAAAGAACCAAACTCTGTTTCAAAAAAAACATCAAAAGTGGAATATTCATGATTATCCCCATGTATACAACAAATTGCCACTCTTTGTGAACTGTTTACCTGTTTCTTCTTAATGGGCAACAGGTATTCGGACACTAGTGTGACCATGCTCCCAGAGTCAAGAAGTGCCCGAACCCTCTTACCATTAACCTTTACAAATGTCCACAGATGGTTATTCAAGGGGTCCTCTGGGCTAGGGCCCATACATTGGGATCACAGCGAATAAGGTTCAACGCTGTTGCATTGCATGGGTTCAGCATTTAGTGGGCAGACGTTCGCGGTGTGGCCCCTCTCATAACAATTTACACATTTAGGTACATAGTCTGTGTCCCATTTAGAGCCTTTTTTCGGCTCCCCATGTTGGCTGTTGCCCTTAGTGTGCGAGCCACTGTTACTGGTGCTGTGTGAAGACGGTCGTCGCTCTTCAGCCCCCCTTAACCCTGGTACCCTTTTACCGTCTCTGGAAGAGTCCTGGAACCTTGGGTTGTGGGGTTGCTCCACGACTATGGGTTGCGGGTGCTCTTCTGCTGCATTGATCCTTTCTACGAGGGCCACAAGCTCGTCTGCATTGTGGGGGTCACTCTGACTGACCCAATGGTGTAGGGCAGAGGGAAGTTTCCTCAAGAACTGGTCCATGACCAACCGTTCCACGATGTGGCTTGCTGAGTTGATCTCGGGTTGTAGCCACTTCCGAGTGAGGTGTATGAGGTCTGACATCTGGCTTCGGGTGGCTTTATCCATCATGAAGGACCATGCGTGGAACCTTTGGACACGAACAGCCGTGGTTACGCCGAGGCGGGCGAGGATCTCGAACTTCAATTTTGCATAGACGTTAGCTTCGGCTGGCTCTAGATCAAAGTAAGCCTTCTGGGATTCGCCGCTTAGGAAGGGTGTGATTAGACTGGCCCACTCAGCTTCTGGCCATCCCTCTCTCTGTGCCGTGCGTTCAAACGTGAGAAGATAGGTTTCCACATCATCCGAGGGCACCATCTTCTGAAGGTAGTGGCTTGCCCTGATCATTTTCAGGACTGGGGCTGCCTCTGCCAGTGGAAGGTTACTGATAGTCCCCCTCAGGATCTCGAGTTCCTGCTGTAAGCCCTGAGCGAACCATTGTTGCTCCTCTCTCAGCAAGCGGTTTGTCTCTTGCTGGTTTGCATTCGTTTGTTGCTGGTTTGCATTAGTCTCTTGCTGGTTTGCATTAGTCTCTTGCTGGGCTATTAACAACTGTCGCTGGGTTTCATTCGCCTGTTGCAGGGCTTCATTCGCGTCTTTCTGGACAGCGACATTGCGTACCAGCGCACTCACCACGTCTTCCATCTTGTTTGGAGAGAAAGAAAACTTTTTTTTTTTTTAAGTTCTTTAACCCGCAGACCTTTTAGTGTTCTGCCCGCATTCTCCACCATATGTGACAAACGGCTTACTCCGGGGCTCCACCGCCTGTCCGGGACTGTTAGAACACGGTCTTTTAGGGTAGGTTAAATGACGAGGCGTCACGTGCTGTTCCTTTAAACAGGCTATGCCTGGTTTATTCAGTACCAGGCACTGAGACTGCCACAGTGCATACAACAGACACACATTAAAACAAAAAGCTGCTCACCTGAGCGATAACTTAACTTAGGTATTTCCCTAACTCAGAGTGAAAGTGGCTTTTCCACTTCCAACAACAAAATAAGTAACTTCGCAGTTTTAGACCAAAAAGAACAGAATGTTTTAACATGTTTGGGGAGAGGCTTTTCCCCTCTCTGCTACCAGCAGCCTTCCTGCCTCCAGGCTCTTGGGGGAGAGGGGAGAGGAAACAGGAAATAGGTTTAAAGTACCTGATTTCTAATTAGCATGACAGGTGACAGAAATCAGGCAGCAGACAAACTCTGGTCTGAATCGCTCATCCCTCAGTTCCAGCACTTTCCAAACTGTGGGATGGAGTACATGTATATGAGGCTATCCTGTTCTGCCTAAACAGGACAGAAACTGTTCAGTATCCTGGGAGCCCTATATATGGAATTTATTACCATCCCCTGGTTTCTGTCACAACAGATATATACACACACACAGATATACACACACACACACACACACACACACACACACACACACACACACACACACACACACACACACACACACACACACACACACACACACACACACACACACACACACACACACACACACACACACACACACACACACATATATATATATATATATATACACACACACACACACACAGATATATATACACACACACACAGATATATATATACACACACACACACACACACACACACACACACAGATATATATATACACACACACACACACACACACACACACAGATATATACACAAACAGATATATATACACACACATATATACATATATATATACACACACACACACACACACATATATACACACACATATATACATATATATATATACTGTACAGTGTTCGACAAACCTATACATTTGCTCGCCCCGGGCGTGTGGATTTAACCCCCGGGCGAGTAAATATTGGCCCAAGCAGCACACGTTTGATACTAGGTGGCGAGTAGATTTTTTTGTGTGGCGAGTAGATTTTTTGGTGATTTGTCAACCACTGTATATATATACACACACACACACACACACACACATATATATACACACACACACACACACATATATATATATATACACACACACACACACACACACACACACACACACACACACACACACACACACACACACACACACACACACACACACACACACACACACACACACACACACACACACACACACACACACACACACACACACACACACACACACACACACACACACACACACACACATATATACACACACACACACACAGATATATATATATATACACACAGAGATATATATACACACACACACACAGATATATACACAAACACAGATATACACACACACACACAGATATATTTACACACACACACACACAGATATATACAAAGATATATAGGTATAGCCTATCCCATAGCCTCTTATGCATATCCAGTTTAAATCAACCCCACACTGATGAGACCCATCAAGGTCGAAACAGCTGTCTGTGTGTGGTTTTCTGGGTATGCACCTTAACCCTGTCTGTGCTCAAAGCTGTGACCATGCAGCAAGCTTAAGCCTATAGGGAACCATGTTAAAAATGTTTTTTGAGGCAAAAAGTGACACTGTGTGCTCATTTGCATGTCATTTCCCAGAATCCCTTGCTGCAGTGGAAGTGCTGTATGCTGGGTGATAATGGGGAAAGGCGGGGTTGCAGACCTGCCTAAGACATGCAGATGAGCATACAGTTGTATTTGCATGTTTGCTTTCCTGTGGAGGGTTTAGCAACTGTAAATATTCCTGTATATTCATTTGCATGTCTTAGACAGGTCTGCAACCCTGTCTTTCACCATTATCACCCAGCAAACAGCACTTCCACTGCAGCAAGGGATTATGGTGAAAGACAGGGTTGCAGACCTGTCTAAGACATGCAAATGAATATACAGGAATATTTACAGTTGCTTTATGCTTTACTGTGGAGGGTTTTGGTCACTTTTTTTACCCACCATAACCTTAATAGTTGTGGTGATAACCTACGCTTATCTCATTTGAGCAAATGTCAGCAAGCCAACCTCACACTGATGATACCCATCAAGGTTGAAACATGTCTGTGAGTGGGTTAACTGACTTTGCATCTCCCAAGTCCTTGCTTAAAAGCGGTGTTTAAAGCAGCATGCATTGACTAAGGGTTGCTCATGTAATGTGAGCATGAGATAAAAGGTGGCACTGTGTGCTCATTTGCATGTAATTTCCCAGAATCCCTTGCTGCAGTGGAAGTGCTGTTTGCTGGGTGATAATGGTG
>NC_134485.1:296332991-296412991 GCF_040206685.1 Ascaphus truei
AATAAATAAGTCAAAACCAATGTGGCTAAATAAACAGGTAGGGGAGGAAATGGACAAGAAGAGGAAGGCGTTTAGATTCTTGAAGTCAGAAGGGACAGAGACATTGTATCAGAATTATAAGGAATGTAACAAGAATTGCAAAAGGGCAATCAAATTAGCAAAAATGGATAATGAAAAAAGGATTGCAATAGAAAGTAAGGTCAACCCTAAAAAGTTCTTTAAGTAACTTAATAACAAAAAAATGAGAAAAGAAAATATGGGACCCTTTCAGTGTGAGATGGGTAGGCAAATTATTGGAGATAAGGAAAAAGCTGAGGTATTAAACAAATTCTTTGCCTCTGTGTTTACCAGGGAAGAATCATGACCAGGGAGGCGGTCAGGCGGTTCCCCCCCCCCCCGCCCGCTTTGTCCCCTTACATAACCAAAATAACGACAGGAGACGGTAAACTGGAGGTAAAATTGGCCGCGGCTATTTTATTAATACATAAACTACGAGGGGTAAATGCCACTCCTCGCCAGAGTGTACTTTCCCCGGGAGGGGGAGGGGAGGGTCAGCCGGCCCCGCACCGCTGCCGTCTGCGCGAGCGGGTTATCGACGTCATGAATATCTGACCTCGCCCACTCGTGCTCCCTCCGGGCTCAAACGGCCCAGCTCCAGTCTGGCAAGAACAAGCACCTACCCCCCACTATTTAACCCCCCTTAAACTAGGGCCATGCCGCCAACCACTCCAGGAGCCTCTCCAATCCCTCCTGTAGACTGAGATTAAACAGGTCTATCCCCGCCTCTGACATGTGTACCCCATCTGCCATCATCAAACCCCCTCGCTAGCGTCGAAATCCGGGTGTCTTATCCCCCAGTCCCCGCACTGCACAACAAACCTGCCCATGCCCCCGCTTGCGGGCCCCCGCCCCCCCTCCTAGAAGCGCAGACTAGCTCCCCTCCTCGCAATGCTCCAAAAAGTGCTAATGATTGCCCCAACCTAGTAAATGCCGCATTAAAAAGTGTTGCCTCAAATGTTGAATAACGGACTAACCCTGTCATCTTAACCAGTCCATCCAACACTGTCGGCGTCACCGGCCTCCTGGCATCACTGGACGGAGCCCCTGGAACCGCGCCCCCTGCTCTTAGGGCATTTTTCCTGCGGATGAGCCTCTCCACAATTGGTGCATTGGTGCTTGAAACGACAGTTTGCATATGTGCACCGCCCGTCGTTAAAGGCCCAGCACAACCTCTGGCGGGTATTGCCCTGTTTGTCCGTATTCGCGTAAACACGACCCGCCTCCGCCCCTCCCTGAAAGGGCGTCGACTTGTCGGATAGGCCAATCAAGTCAATCCATAGGTCTGTCTCTTTCATGTCCCAAGTTACTTTCCCTTTGTGCGCCGCCATCTTCTGCCTAAACCTCTCATCATAAACCCACCAACCCCTACCCCCGTGTCTCTGATGGGCTTCCCCTATCATATCCTCGTACTTAAAAAGCGACGAACATAAGTGGGGAGACTTCTCTCCGATTACCGCGGCTAATATTCTAAAGGCACGGGCCCAATTGGCGTACGTGCGCGGGAAGAGACGCTTCTCGACGTCGTCTTTCTTAGCCTCCCCTTTCTTATCTGATCGCGCAAGCGCCTCCCTGTAATCAGGTAGTAGTGACAGGATTTCCACAAAATCCCCCACCCAAATAGTCTCCTTTTCTTCCTTTGTCAAATGTGTGCCCAACTCATTAGTGATGCACAACTGTAGAGTTGAAAAGGCCCCTGCTGGAAGCGTTACCTTTGGCGTTGAAATGGCGTCCGAGACCCCGGCCGTGAGAAGAGACACCGGGGTCAATGAGGCTGGGGGAGCTAATAAACCCGGGACCCCGGCTGCAATGGGAAGGGAACAAGCGGTGCCGACGACCCCGGCCATAGAAGGAGACACCGGGATCGGTCTGGAGGCTGTCGTGGTGAGGTTTGATGCCACCGCCCCATCGCCCGATGTGCACCCCCCATGCAGCTGCAACTCCTAAAGCTGTGCCTGCCTCTCCTGCCCACGTTGAAGTCCCTGCACCGAAGGAGACTGATGCCTGTGGCTCCAAAGCCTTCAGCATGCCTACCAAGGCTGCCGTGAAGCTCTCCTTCCCTGCTGCACTAAGCGTCGATGGATCCAGGGATAGCCCTGGCGCTGCCTGCATTACGCCTGCTGCACCCCCTGGAATGTCCCTCCCTGCAGCATCGCCTGTAACCTCGTGCTCTGAGCGGACCACCTGTGATGCCAGCCAACAGCTAAACGCGTTAGTTCTGTCACGCAGCCACCCCCTCTTTAACGCCGAGGGTTTCTTACCCATCTGTGGCTTCCCGTGAGGAAGAGACCTGGGCAGCGACTTGGTTCACCCTCCGCCCGATGCCGGCACCACGTAGTCGAACCCTGCTGGGTTCTCTGCTCTCCAAAACACCTTGGCACCAACCGCGGTTGCGGTTGGCCGTCCTGGTCTCCTTGGCCCTGCCGACTCTGCAGGCGAAATCCTGACCGTGACACCACCCGTGTCAGCAACGGGCGGCCGTGTGGCGTGCCGTGATGCCCTGTTCTGCGTCACGGTGGCTGGAAGTCACCGCCCCTCCTTGGCGGGCCGACCTGCGTGCCAATCCGCCGTGTCCTGCGTCCCAGCGGTCGAAGTCCTCCCCACCATCGCTGAGGCCCGAACTGGCCGCTGTGACGCCCTGCCTCGCGGTACCGTGACCGAAGATTGCCGCCCTACGCGCGGTTGCTGAACTTCGCCTGCTGCCTTGCACTGCAGCACCCTCCGCGCTCCCTTTCTGTGGAGCGCGGCCTCTCTGCCTGCCGCATGTCTAGCGCGCAATGCTGACTGAGGACTGTCACCTGACGCGTTGTGCTGCAGCGCCCTCTGCGTCCCCTTCCCGCGGGGAGCAGCCTTAGTGCCACGTGCTGGTCTTGCTGAGAACAACGCCCGCAGCCGCCGTTCCAACCATGCCTCGTCATGGTTTTCCGCCTCGACTTGAAGAAGGCGGAACTGCTCAGCCATCTATGCCATGCTGCTGTGTGGGGGGGTTCTCGTTTAACTTCTGGTGCTTAGCTGGGCCCTGAGCTATTCAAGCTGTTCTAAGCCTATCGCAGCTACGCAGCTACGCAGCTACGCAGCTACGCAGTCCCAACACAACCACAGCTCCAATAGGGGGGAATGGAGATCACCACTGAAAGATAAGACATGTCACGGTTATCATCAGAGCGGTAAATCCTTGCACGGCTTGGAAAGGGATAGCCGGAAATGGCGCGAACCATGTGTTTAGCTGCCCCAATACAGCCGACGCCCAGCTTATAGCCGACCTCCCCACCTATCCAACCGCCTCTACCACATCACCGCGCCTTAAGTACGTCTAAACAACCCCCCTTTCCCCTATGTGCATGAACGCCTAGCGTGTGATATTTACACATACCCATATCCATGTATATACGTATATATACCTACACATGTGCCCCCATACACAAAACCCATATGCACCCACATACATGCATCTCTACATAAATGCATGTACTGTATACACATAAATATATACACATATAATCACAAACCATATGTACCCACTTCTCTACGACCCCCACATTTTATACAAACGTATATATATATATATATATATATATATATATATATATATATATATATATATATATATATATATATATATATATATATATATAAAGCAACTGTAAATATTACTGTATGTTCATTTGCATGTCTTAGACAGGTCTGCAACCCTGTCTTTCCCCATTGTCACCCAGCATACAGCGCTTCCACTGCAGCAAGGGATTCTGGGAAATGACATGCAAATGAGCACTCAGTGCCACCTTTTGTCTCAAGCTCGTATTACACAAGCCAATCCTCAAGCCAATGCATGCTGTTTTAAACACAGCTTTTAAACAGAGGCTGGGATGAGATGCAAAGCCATTAGACCTACTCACATACATGTTTCAACCTTGATGGGTATCATCAGTGTGAGGCTGGTCTTAATGGCTAGCAGGTTTGAGACTAGACTAGGTAATCACCACTGTCATTAAGGTTATGGTGGGTAAAAAAAGTGACAAAAACCCTCCACAGTAAAGCATAAAGCAACTGTAAATATTACTGTATGTTCATTTGCATGTCTTATACATGCATATACACAAATATATACACCCCTTTACGCACCTACCAGTATCTGCACGCACGTCCTGCACCCCGTATCTACCTACTCTGACCCCTGTATGTATATACATATACCCACACACATGTATATACATACCCGTATACCTACCTATACATGCATCTACCCATACATATATATGCATCTATCCATACATATATGTGCACCTACACCTAAACTCATACCTAAATATAAATATATATAACCACCTATAAATACGTATCTATCTATCTATCTATCTATCTATCTATCTATCTATCTATCTATCTATCTATCTATATATATATCCATATACGCACACACACACCCACATGTATATACACGCCCGTATACATGCCTATACATATATATGCATCTACCCATATATATATACATCTACAGCTAAACTCATACCTAAATATACCTATATATAAATATATATAACCACCTATTAATATGTATACATATAAATATATCCATATACCATATATATACCCATATACACACACACATGTATATATACCTACCCGTATGCATACCTATACATGCCTCTACCCATACATATATATGCCTCTACCCATACATATATCTGCACCTACACCTAAACTCATATACCTATATATAAATATATATACTCACCTATAAATACAGCTAAACCCCGTTATAACGCGGGTCTCGGGGTCCACCCCGAGACCACCGCGTTACTAACGGGGTCGCGGGAAAAAAAATGGCCGCCGCTTTAGCGCATATTCATCCCGCGGGACAGGAGATGGGAGCGGGCATGTCCCTCCGCTCCCCGCTTCCCCCTGTCACCGCGGGACAGCCCGCTGGGCAGGAGATGGGAGCGGGGATGTCCCTCCTGTCCCTGCTTCCCCCTGTCACCGCGGGACAGGCCGCGGGGCAGGAGATGGGAGCAGGGATGTCCCTCCTGTCCCCGCTTCCCCCTGTCACTGCGGGACAGGCCGTGGGGCAGGAGATGGGAGTGGGGATGTCCCTCAGGTCGCCGCTTACCTCAGATCCCTCCATGTGCCCGGTGCTCCCGCTGCCTGCATGGAGGTGGTAGCGGGGGGGTTTCTTCTCCCCACCGCTGTCCCCGGTGCTCCCGCTGCCTGCACGGGAGGAGGGGGGGGAGTGGGTGGTGGTGCTGGTCGCGGGCTTTCCTCTGCTCCGACCCCACCCCCCGTCTGTGTAGAATGAGAGAGTGTGTGTGTGTGTATGTATATATGGGAGAGAAAGTGTGTGTGTGTGTGTGTGTGTGTGTGTATATGGGTGTGTGTATGTGGGTGTGAGTGTGTGTAAGTGTCTGTGAGTGTGTGTAAGTGTCTGAGTGTGTGTGTAAGTGTGTGTAAGTGTGTGTGAGTGTCTGTGAGTGTCTAAGTGTGTGTGAGTGTGTGTGAGTGTCTGTGAGTCTGTGTGAGTGTGTGTGAGTGTCTGTGAGTGTATGTGAGTGTGTGTAAGTGTGTGTAAGTGTGTGTAAGTGTGTATGAGTGTGTGTAAGTGTGTGTGAGTGTGTGTAAGTGTGCGTAAGTGTGCGTAAGTGTGCGTGAGTGTCTGTGAGTGTCTGTAAGTGTTTGTGAGTGTGTGTGAGTGTCTGTGAGTGTGTGTGAGTGTCTGAGTGTGTGTGTAAGTAAGTGTAAGAGCCGGAGCCGGAGGTGAGCGGGAGGTGGGAGGTTTGACAGGGAGGGGGGGCGTGGCTTGAGCGGAGGGACCCGCTACTCTCCCCCCCTCCCTCCACGGACTGCAGGAGGGAGCTGCTACTCTCCCCCCCCCTCCCTCCACGGGCTGCAGGAGGGACCCGCTACTCTCCCCCCCCTCCCCGGACTGCAGGAGGGAGCTGCTACTCTCCCCCCCCCCTCCCCGGACTGCAGGAGGGAGCTGCTACTCTCCCCCCCCCTCCCCGGACTGCAGGAGAGAGCTGCTTCTCTCCCCCCACTCCCTCCACTGGCTGCAGGAGGGACCCGCTACTCTCCCCCCCCCCCTCCCTCCACGGACTCGGGCTGGAGCACTCATACATACACACATACACACATACACACACACACACAAACACACAGGCACTCACGCACTCATACACACACACGCGCGCACACACATGCAGGCACTCACGCACTCACACACACACACACAGACAGGCACTCGCACTCACACACACAGACCGCTAAACCCCCCCCCCCTGCCGCAGAACAGGGCCCGCCGTAGCCGCAGCGCAGGGCCCCGCCACCCTCCCACCCCCCCACAGCACAATGACTTCCCACCCCCTTAACTTTGTCAAACAAAAGTCACAAGACGTTGTACAGGCAAAATACATCTGTTAAAGTGCAGTTGTCTGTTTATTTCTATATAATAATTGTGTGCAGTGTGCAGTGTGTGTGCAGTGTGTGTGCAGTGTGTCAGTGTGTGCAGTGTGAGCAATGAGCAGTGTGTGTGCAGTGTGCAGTGTGTGTGCAGTGTGTCAGTGTGTGCAGTGTGAGCAATGAGCAGTGTGTGTGCAGTGTGTCACTGTGTGCAGTGTGAGCAATGAGCAGTGTGTGTGCAGTGTGCAGTGTGTGTGCAGTGTGGCAGTGTGAGCAATGAGCAGTGTGTGTGCAGTGAGTGTGTGCAGTGTGTGCAGTGTGTGCAGTGTGTGCAGTGTGTGCAGTGTGCAAAAAAAAATTATTATTTTTTTTTTTTTTAAACGGGAGCCACGGGAAAACCGCGTAATAACCGAATCGCGGTATAACGAGGCGCGTTATAACGGGGTTTAGCTGTACATATGCATATAAATCCATATACCATATATATATACCCATGTACACCTACACATACATATATATACATCTAATTGATCGATATACATATAGCACGCACACCCATATATATACTTACCCAAAAGGATGTATGCATGTGTGTCCCCTATCTACATATGTACCCATATATGCCCACATAATCTGTTCCCATATACCTAAACATACCCCTCCACACCTGTCCCCCATACATATATACCCCTGAGTATTACTTTACTCTCCTCACTCCCCTGCGCGAAGGGAATGGGAGGGGGAACCTCGGGAGCAGCCACCTCTCCCGCTGCATGGCTGGCCGCTCCACTCTCCCCCCTCCCCCCAACGCGTGCGCCTCTCCATTGTGGGCCCACGTGGGGAACGCGCGACACACCGGCCCTGCTTGCACGGGTTGCGTGCCATCCCGTTCCTACCCGGCACTAGTACCCACCCCAGGGTTAGAACCCTGGGCCTCACACTGACCGCGTGCCTCCGCCAGCCCCCCTCTCCCCGCACACTAAACCCCCCGGCCCGACCACTATTCCCTGCCGGACGAAAGGGTGAACCGAGAAAAGGCCCCTGCTGACCCCTCGGCGTCCGCCACGGCACCCCGCTATCCTCCCGAGAAGGGAGGGGGAGGAGGTCCACCCCGCGCTACGCTCCCAAACGGAGAAGGGAGGGCCCCTCCCCCCGGGGGAAAGTGCACCGGGGGAAAGTGCAACTTACGTGGCCGAGGTAGGAGAGTGCAGGGAGAGATCCAGCTGGAGGTCCTTCTTAATTCGCTGGCGGGAGGCAAAGAGGACTTGCCCCCGCCAGATTGGCCTTTAAAAGCCATGGTTGGCTCCTCCCCTGGACAGGGGAGGGCGATGCGGGGGCGGGCCAGGGGGGAAAAGGCCGCCCCCCCCCGGTCATGAAACCCCCCCGCCTATGGCTGGGGGGGGGGTCGCTAGTTCAATAGTAGTGCCACAGGAGAAAGCCACAACCTCCATATTAATGAACAATTGGTTAACTGAGGAAGAAGTTTATAAGCGACTTGAAAAAATTAAAGTTAATAAGGCACCTGGCCCCGATGGCATACATCCAAGAGTTCTCAAGGAGTTAAGCTCAGTAATAGCCAAACCATTATATTTAATATTCAAGGACTCCATTTTCACAGGCTCAGTACCACAAGATTGGCGTAAAGCAGATGTGGTGCCTATAATTAAAAAGGGAGCTAGATCACAACCGGGAAATTACAGACCTGTAAGCCTGACTTTAATAGTAGGGAAACTACTTGAAGGTTTAATAGGGATAATATTCAGGAATACCTAATGGAAAACAAAATTATTAGTAATAGTCAGCATGAATTTATGAAGGATAGATCTTGCCAAACTAACCTTATTTGTTTCTTTGAGGAGGTAAGTAGGAATTTAGACCAGGGTAATGCAGTTGATGTGGTCTACTTAGATTTTGTAAAGGCTTTTGATACGGTTTCACACAAGAGGTTGGTGTACAAAATAAAGCAAATTGGACTCAGTAATAATATATGCACCTCGATTGAAAACTGGTTAAAGGACAGACAACAGAGGGTTGTCATAAATTGAACTTTTTCAGGTTGGGCTAAAGTCGTGAGTGGAGTACCTGAGGGATCGGTACTGGGACCCCTGCTTTTTAACTTGTTTATTAATGACCTTAAGGTTGGGATCGAGAGCAAAGTCTCCATCTTTGCTGATGATACTAAATTGTGTAAGGTAATAGAATCAGAGCAGATGTAATTTCTCTTCAAAAGGACTTGGAGAGACTGGAAACGTAGGCAGGTAAATGGCAAATGAGGTTTAATACAGATAAATGTAAGGTTATGCTTTTGGGATGCCAGAATAAAAAGGCGACTTACAAATTAATCGAGATATATTGGGGAAACCTTGATGGAGAAGGATTTAGGAGTGCTTGTAGACTGCAGGCTTAGCAATAGTGCCCAATGTCATGCAGTAGCTGCAAAGGCAAACAAGATCTTATCTTGCATCAAACGTGCAATGGATGGAAGGGAAGTAAACATAATTATGCCCCTTTACAAAGCATTAGTAAGACCACACCTTGAATATGGAATACAATTTTGGGCACCAATCCTAAGAAAATACATTATGGAACTAGAGAGAGTGCAGAGAAGAGCCACCAAATTCATAAAGGGGATGGACATTCTAACTTATGAGGAGAGGCTAGCTAAATTAGATTTATTTACATTAGAAAAGAGGCGTCTAAGAGGGGATATGATAATTATATACAAATATATTTGGGGACAATACAAGGAGCTTTCAAAAGAACTATTCATCCCATGGGCAGTACAAAGGACTCAGGGCCATCCCTTAAGGTTGGAGGAAAGGAGATTTCACCAGCAACAAAGGAAAGGGTTCTTTACAGTAAGGGCAGTTAAAATGTGGAATTCATTACCCATGGAGACTGTGATGGCAGATACAATAGATTTGTTCAAAAAAAGGGTGGACATCTTTTTAGATGGGAAAGGTATACAGGGATATACCAAATAAGTATACATTGGGAGGATGTTGATCCAGGGATTAATCCGATTGCCAATTCTTGGAGTCAGGAAGGAATTAATTTTTCCCCTTAATGGGGTTTTTTATTTGCCTTCCTCTGGATCAATAAGAAAGTATAGCTATAGGATAAAGTATCTGTTGTCTAAATTTAGCATAGGTTGAACTTGATGGACCTATGTCTTTTTTCAACCTCATCTACTATGTAACTATGTAACTTTACATCATATTTATTAGCTAACACTATTATCACGTATCCATTAGTATTGTTTGCACTTTTCCTGTTCACCACATTAACTAAAGATGACATTACTTCTATCAGGTCCCTGAAAAGTTGTTTAATTAAATAAAAAAAGATAATACAGGAGAGGAAATAGCCCAATAAATAAAAATACGATTGTTAAATCAAACCTTTGAAAAAGACCTAATGCAGGATCTGGATGGGAGTAATGCCATCTTTTGCTCTGACTTCACATTAAATATCTATTTTAAATGTAACACAGCTCTGAGGATATGCATTGTTAGAGGGAATGCTTGATGATTTTTAATGGACTTCTGATGATCTATACCTTTAGGGCAAGATGCTAACATTATAGGAGTTAAACTCATATATACCTCTGAGGGGGGGGGGGGGGATCCGAATAAATGGGTGAAATAGATATTTAATTCAGGAATAGGTGGAAACATGTTATTTTAAATCATACTCTGATCTAAAATGTTGACAGAATAGCATCTAATTTTTCATGTGAAACGCAGTAAACAGCTTTACTTGTAAGCACATGCAAGGAATAAAATAAAGAAGAGCTATGGTCAAAGCCTAAAACTTAAATTGTTTTAAATATTTATAATGAATTGTGTTGTAAGTGGTCTAAAGATAAAAAATAAATGGGTATTGGACAAAAGGTAGTCTAATCTTGTCTATGTTGTAGTTATTCATGGTATAGGTTTCCAAGAGAGGAAATTTAAGAAATCTTCCCCTGCTATTCATGCAGAGAAACTCAGTGGGCAAACCTTTGGAATTGTTCCATTCATTACACATTTGGAAAAGGCTCCAAAAGAAAGGTATTTCATGCATGAATAAACAGAATGAATATATTTGCTTGATCAACTGGTGTGTAGCTAATTTTCAAAAATCAGTTTAACATAACAATAATCTTGTGGGATACTGAACTGTTGTCATTAATGTGCAAAAAGAATAATTAAAGAACAGTACTTCACTCAATAATGTTTACATATATTCACATTAAAAGTATTTAAAAAAACAAGTATGAAAATTAATATACTTAAGTTTTTCTTCATTTTAAAAAGTAACTATTAATTAATCTAATAATACTATTTCTTGCAATTGTATATTTAATTAAATGTGTCTATCAATAATAAAATGTATTCTGGATACTGTGAAGAAAACAATAGCTTGACCCCCTATTTACGGAATGGAGTACATGATAAGGTTTTTTTGTTGTTACTTGCAGGGACGTTGGGAAAATTTTAAATACAATTATTTATATACAGTAGTTTAACGAGTACTTATGTCTAATTTAATAAATGTACAGTAAATGTATTTTCTGATCAAGAAAATCTTCTTTGCTATTTCATTCCCCTTTTCTCAATACAACATATTGACAAATTACAGAAGTATACTGTATGTATATAAGAAGTGTTCAGAAGTCAATGAGCACAGTGTTGGTTGTAGAATAGAACACTTTTTCTGTCACAGATATGTGAAACACTTTGAAAGACAATATTGCCAGGTAAGTCTGAAATGCTTAATTAACAAGATATTAATGGGGATTTTTTTCTTCCTTTAGTAACCATAGAATTTTGAAGGTATTTAAACTCTACAATTCATTATTGTCCAAAGATAAACTTTGTTCATTGAAACCTCATAAAAGAAATCAATGTACACTAAGAAATAAATAATGCAATGCTGCTTTGATTGTTTTGGCAATTACATTTGCCAGAACTGATAATGAACAAAAACTATAAATTAGTAACTTTTGGTAAACAACTTATTTATTTAGCACTTCAATAAATTGAATTGGCAACCTTTGGTAATGAATTGGTAATGGAAGAGCTATGCTCATGTTAATAACTAGTGTACATGTACTTCCCCCAAACTCACGGTCATAAAAAGGGTAATTTTACAATCTATACCATGAATTCAATATAGATAACAAAATTGCCCACAATGCATGGCATAGCTGACACAAGTTTAATAAAATCATAATTAATATTTAGTTATCCATTAACCTCTGGGCAGCCTCGATGATCATGAAAGCATGGGAAATGCATGCATTCATAACTGCTATGATTGCTAATCCCTAATCTATAATACTTGACCTTTGAATAGTATTTCAAAGTATAATACAAAACTAATTTTATGTTACAGAAGTCTACATTTCTCATGATGAGTTCTTAGATACCCCTCCACACCACTTTTTTCCACAAATCAGTCACATTTTCTGGGCCTCAATAGCTCTACTCTTCAGAATGGTGTTCAAATAATGCATAAAGCAATGGGGGTTCATGGCCTTTTTTTCTAATGCTTTAGACGTTTTTCCAGAAAGGGAAATTTATGGATATAAAAACTGCAAATTTAAAGTACTTCTTCTGCTGTTTAGTGCCTATATAGATATACTGTAACTCTAACCCTTTTTGAAATGTTGAACCTGAAAAATAACATACTGTTGAAGTGGAATTTCTCCCATCAATTAGCAAATTTCCATCACAATGTTTTCTGTGGTCGAGATTATTTGGAGTTAGCTGTGTCATTTTTGACTCCCTGCCTATGCTAATTGTGAGCATAAAAAAGAGGTTTTAGTTAAAGCCACATGTATGGAAACATTTGTATGAACTTTAACTGCAATTCATGCAAGCAAAGCCATAAAATAAATAAATATTATATTTTGCCAGGCTAGGTCTAATGTATATTTGAACATGACTCTATAAATATCATATATTTTAATAATCTGTAAAAGTCTTTCTAAACCCTTTCCCAATATCCATAACTGTCAGTCCCAAAAGAGTTACTGTATTGTCACTAATACTGAGTCTAGTGTAATTTGATCGCTACATGTCCCTGGTTTCCACCCCACTAATATGAAGGAAAAAGGAAGGGAATACTTTTTTACCTTTAAAAAAAAAAAAAATAGTTGAAGGAACAATAAATAATATTGCTTCTCTCTAGTGTGTGCTTAAAGGGTTAACAAATACAATTAAACAATAAAGGATAAGAAAATAATAGCAACAATATAACGTGCCTATATGACAAGGAATCCATGAGTTCATCTGTATGTCTTCCACAAAACTGCAGCTCTCCACAAAATCCAGAGGGAGCAGGATCAACCCCTCCTCCCTCTGGATTTTGTGGAGAGCTGTACGTGGAGGAGGACTTTTTGGAAAGTCCCCACCAGAGGTATGAAGCAATTTCACCCAAATTATATATTATATGTTCATTACTGTTCACATTTCACTGATTTATTATAATCACCTGATCACATGTAATTATCACTTAATAATATGTTGTATATTGTGTTTAAGCGCTGTTCAATACACCTTTTGGTGTCAGTTCCAAAAAATTGCAGACAAGCTTTTTGAGTTAATGCAATTTTCACTTCTTACCATATCACTTTTTTAACGACTTTCTCTATAGCTTTTTTTCTACTGACTCTTACATATTTTACAACTACCGTAAGCTTGGGATAACAAAATGCAAAATCTGAAAAAAACAAACAAAAACAGGTTTTTGGGGGCAAACAGGCATTATGGGTTCTTAATATTTCCTGTAACAAAATTATTTTAAGGACTATGGCTGAAAGAACAAAATACATAACATATACAGTATGTATGTATTTATAATTTTATTTATACTGTATAGCACCAAGAATGAATCAAGCAAGTAAATAAAATAGAAATAATGGGAATACATGCAACAGGTAAATGACAACATACAGTAATGTAAAAGAGCTAACAATCCAAGTTATATGTTGATAGTCATATAGACACCGTATGAATAAACGTGCATTATTAGCAGTTTGGAGAGGTTTAGTGCATATGGCTTTCATTGTAGAGGCGTAGAAAGTTTAATGAGATGCTTCTTTTAAGAGGTGGATTTTCAGCTATGCTTTGAGTGATGAAAGTGAAGGTACTTGAAACATATTTAGTGGAAGATCATTCCATCGCTAGGGAGAGATTAGTGAAAAGGGTTAAGATGAGAGAGGGCTGTAGAGTTAAAAGTTGAAAAGATGAGACAATCTTGGGTTTAGTGTAAGATATTAGTAGGGGTCTAACGATAGATAGGAACTGAGATATATAGAGGGGCAGAATACTGCAGAGCCTTAAAAAAAGGAGGATAATATTGTAAATTATTTTAAATTGAAATTAATAAGAGACCAGTAAAGAGAGTTCAGGAGGTCCGAAGGAAGCAGATATGCACCTAGAAGAGCAGACATTATTCAGGCATGTAATGAAAGAAGTGAGCATGATGTGGCGGGAGGTTGAAAAAGGGTGTCAAAGTCAGAGAAGAGGTGGTGTGGATTTGATTTAATGCTGTTTATGAGAGGTGAAATAACTCTGTTTAGTAAGAAAAAGAGCAGATGTAAAGCAGATAAGAATACATTTGCAGTGATGGAAATCAACCAGAGAGTATGACTTCATCCAGAGGCATTCAGCAGAACAGTGCAAGAGCATAGAAAGCTTGTTTGTATGTTATAATAGAGTTGTTGGTTGGAGTGCTGTGAGTGTTAACATAGAGGGAGCATACTGGTCAAGTTAGAAGGCAAGGAGAGTGTTGGAAGTTGTGACAAAGCTGTTTGGTTCAGTTGATGGTGGTAGTAAAAAAAATGCATGTTGTGAATATAGCAAGGAGAGGCAAGAGGTGAAAACCCAGGAGTATGTGAGAGAGAAATTCAGCTACGGTTATGGTCAGCTAATGGTGGTAGTTTAATTTAGGAGAAATTTAGAAATCGGATAATGAACAGTTGTTTGTGAAGATGAGGCTAATAAAGTGGCCATCCTTGTGGGTGCTAGAAGAAGTCCATTGAAGGAGACAAAAGGAGGAAGTGGGAGAGAGGAAGCGAGACACCTAAGAATGAGAGGGGTCATGAATGTGGTAGTGAAAATCCCCTAAGAGAAGAGTGGATTAGTCAGAAGAGAAGAAATAGAATAACCAGAACTCAAAGTCAGAAAGGAAATTGGAGTATGAGGATGTGAGAATGAATGAAGTGCAGTAGGTGGCCTTTAGATTACAGCAATATGCAGAGAGAGTGGAGAGAAAACGTGACTAGTATGGGCCTCAACACATTGGAATTTCAGGGAAGCAAGTGTAGGTAGTGACTGAAACTTATAGTATGAAGAGAGAATAATACCCTCTCCACCCCTGCATCCAAAGGGGCAAGATGTGTATGAAAAGGCCACCATACGATAAAGCTATATCCAGGGCCAAATTTGATTGTGAGAGCCAAGTTTCAGTTAGTGCAAAGATGTGAAGACAACTAAAGAAAAACAGGACATATCAGGTAGTGTTTTGAGAGAGAGAGAGAGAGAGAGAGAGAACACAAAAAGGGAACTTAAGCAGGGAGTGATCAGGGGAAATATATCAGGTTGTAAGCATTGGACAAAACAAAACACAAAACAGCGCACAACGCTCATGGTGAAGTAAGAATGAACAATTTATATTAAAAAGTAATTCAAGGTTCTGCGTACATCAGATAAAGGTAAAACAAGCATGTAACTGTAACTATGACAGTTGTTACCACTCAGGTATCAGGACACAGGAGAAGGCTGCAGCGGATCCCCCAATGTCAGGAATCTGCAGTCATATCAGGCTGTGCTTTCATCTGCTGGGGTCTTTAGAAGCGGAGGGTTCCCTTTAGGCTTCCACGTAATCCAGGTAGAGAAGTCCCAAGCTCCGTTTAGGAGTAGCTGGAAGAGGGACAGTCTCACCGATCAGGGTCAGCTCTGCCTCCCACGCCAGCTTCACTTAACCAGCAAAGTGATAGAATACTAAGGGTACTAGTAGATCAATAAAAGTATAATTCCAACTAGTTTCGTAGCAACTATAAAGGCCACTTCATTAGGGACTGAATGCAGTGAGCAAATGGTCACATTAAATACCTTCTAAAGATCTACAATAGGTTAATTGTTAATCACAAAGCAACCAATAAGCAGTAGGCACACTGCATTTCTTTAAACAGCTGTTGGGTGAATTAACCTAATGTTTAACAACATAACATACATAGTACAGAGTTATATAAACAAATAAAATACAATTTAATGCATAAATAAAAAATATAAATATACTAAATGGCTAGCAATTGTCAAAGATTCAGCTCCAAGTTGGTACTAAAAGATAGAAACAAAGGATTAATTACATAATTCACAGCCACAGGTAATAACCTCAGGCAAAGAGGAAAACCAGTGAATTTAGTACAGAGACCAGATATCAACATCTTCATTTAACCCCTTAGGGGAAAGGGACTGTAATTGGTAAATCCAATAAGTCTCTTAAAAAGACAGATCCTTAACTCTATCACCTCCTCTCCTACCTTTAGGGACAATTTTAATTCCCTTAAATCTAAGAGTGGAGGGATCCTTATTGTGACACTTTAAAAAATGTCTGGAGAGCGGCGCATGCGCGACGACGGACTGAATGGACGTGTGAGCCGTTAGCTCCGTTCTCAGCCGACAAATATATCAATAAATAAAGTACTAAAACCCAACTGATCACCCCCAAACACATATCCCCAACAAGCTGAAAACCCCAGGATGTCGAAAGGGACGAGATCCAAGCGACCTCCATGGTTTTAACCGACTATTTCCAAAGGGAGACTCGGCGCGCGCCAAAGGACACGAGGGGCCTACACAGAGTGGCACTGACTCGGAAGAAGAGGAAGATAATGATCGCGGCAACCAAGTCATGCGGCGAAGAGATATGAAAGAGTTTTGCCTAGATATTAAAAAATGCCTCCAAACAGAATTAGCTACCCTAAGGGCTGATATTGGCAGCATTGGCATACGCACAGACTCCCTGAAGAAAAAATTGGATTCCACTATTAAAGACCTCCACAAAACGGACAAACAAAAGGCCCAAATAAAGGAAACCGTGAGAGATCTCACAGATAAACAAGAGGACTCCGAAAATCGTGAGCGCCGGAACAATGTGAGGATTAGGTGAGTACCGGAGGAGGAGATGGACCCGGAAGATTTCCTAGGAAGATGGCTGACGCAATTAATGCCCGACAAAGCTGAGCACGAGACCCATCTAGATCGGTGCCACAGAGCCCTGCGGTCGCGAACGCAGCGAGGAGACCCCCCTCGCGACATAATTGCGTGCTTTCATTACTTTAAAATAAAGGAATCCTTCTGCCAAATGACCCGTAATGATTCCACGTTCGAGGGGCATAAAATTCAGGTCTTCCAGGACATTTCCCCCACTACACTACTCAAAAGAAGGCAGCTTACTCCCATCACAAAGATACTCCGTGATGAAGGAGTCAGGTATAGGTGGATATACCCATTTGGCCTCCTGGTCACCAGGAACGGGGCATCACACACACTAAGGCGCCTGGAGCAAGGGGGAAGCTTCCTCACAAAACTGGGCCTACAAGATAAATTACCAGAAGATGTAACCGGAGGAAGAGCAGCCCCAGATCCATCTTGGAGAGAGGCGGGTAAAGCGGACAAGAACAGGAAACCCCGCAGCCCCAGATGAAGAGAGACCGAGGGGACTCCATTAAAAGTTTAAAGTTCCTCTTACCTTCTTTTGTTTGACCCACCTGCTGTGGCTACGGATGCTGAAACCCCACAGTTCAACGCCCAGGAAGGGACCCGTTGTGCCCTGCTAGAAAAATTGTCTTCCCCATACAACCTTGGAAGCCCAGCGGCGCATCCCGGAGACTGGCACCCATCTTGGATCAGCTCCGGCGATAGACTGAAATAGAGGCGGAGCTGGATGATGTAGGAGGGGCGGAGCCAACACTTCCCACGAGATGTCCCGGCGGATGGGACCTGGACCCCTTCAAGATGGCGGTGAGCAGACCCGGAAGGGGCGGAGACAGCCAAAGCATTGCGGAAGCACCGCAGGACAGCTAAGGCACCGGCAACGCTAGCCACCGCTGGGGGCAGGGGGGGAGGATAAGGGAAAATTAAATGGAAGGGAGGGGGGGAGCATATGGAGGAATAGCTGGAGTAGGGGAAATAACAGCAAGGAGAGGAGTGACACCTGATAGAAAGAACGCAAGCAGACACAGGGGGGAAGTAGTATGGAGGGGTGAGGGTAAAGCAGGCTAAGAGGGAAAGGGATCTAAGGAAGCAGGATGGAAATATAAGGATGGTGATAGTATAGGGGGCAGGAAGACTTCTAGCTAGAGAGGCCAGCAAAAAGACACAGGAAGTAGGACGCACAGAAAGGCGCCATAAGGAGAGGCGAAGGGTTACAAGGGGTAAACAAAGAGGGGAGAATTTCAGCACATTACAGTTGTTTAGGGGGTAAAGAACTACCCAGAGTTATTGTTAGTGAAAGTTATTAGTTAGCAAGTTGATTTAGTGCTTTAAAAGTATGATTAGTACATTGAACTCTTTTGACAAAGATAATGGGTTGTCGGCTGGGACTGAGGTCTCGTCGTCGTCATGTGCCTGCGCTCTCGGGCTATGGCGGCCGCCCTAGACCCCGAGAAAGTCCTTGGGAAAGGGTAGAACAGAGCAGCCCTGACGAAAGGGGTGGGAACGGAGGGAGCTCTATGGATTTCCACCAACCCAAAGGCAAGGGGGAGGAAGTGGTCCCAGACCACAAAGGCCTCTCCCACCCTGATTTTTGTGTTTTTTGTGTCTTTTTCCCCTTATGTGTCCCATGTTCCCTATGTCTCCTCCACACCCCACACCGTCTCCTACATAGGTGGTACCCCTCTGAAGTTGAGCAAAAAGCTGTGCACTGCAGAGGACCAGAGGCTCCCCAAAACAGGCCTGACTCCCCAATTAGAAATACTACAGACGAGAGGTAAGATTACACAAACATCATGCCTCTGACCTTTATTTCACACAATGCCAAAGGTCTGAACTGTCCCCACAAACGAAAGATAGCACTCACTGACTACAAGAGAAAGAGGGCGGATTTCGTGTTAATCCAGGAAACGCATTTTAGCACCACCAGCTTCCCCAAATATTTGGTTAAACAGTTTAAACAGGTATATTTATCTTCTGCAAAAGAAAAGAAACGTGGAGTGGCAATATTGATCCACAATAGGGTGGGGCTGGTGGTGGATAAGGTGAAAACAGATAAGGAGGGTAGATTCCTGCTGATTACGGGATCCATTAACCAACAACCTATAACGGTTGCCACAGTATATGCCCCAAATGGACACGACCCTGATTTCTTTAAAACAAAGTTTGATACCTTACGGAAAGTCAGTAAAGGCGCTCTGATAGTAGGCGGCGATTTCAACACCGTGATAACCGCATCACTAGACAGATCAGGCCCCCCCCCAGACATAGAACAATGCCACGGCCTTTGGCCCTGGAACAAGGACTAAGGGATTTACAATTAGTCAATGTCTGGAGAGAGATGCACCCACTAGACAGAAACTACACTTTCTACTCCCACCTCCATGACTCATTCAGCAGAATTGATTAATTCTTTGTATCTAGTAGACTGGTCCCTGTGATCACCCATACCGGGATCCATGATATTTCATGGTCAGATCATGCACCCATAGAGCTACGGTGCACATGCATAGGGCTGGACAGACCGGGGCAAATTGGAAACTAAACTAATCCCTCTTAAAGATCCCCGAATTGGAAGGGAAGATCGGAGAGGCGATCAAATATTTCTTTAAAGAAAATGAAGGTAGCGTTCGCCCTCACATAACCCTCTGGAAGGCACATAAAGCAACACTGAGGGGGGTTTTGATTAGTTTAGCGGCCAAAAAAAAAGGGAAAGCAATGCAAAAATGATAAAAGAACAAATAGAACTAAAGCAGCTATGGGAGCAACACAAGAGTTCCCCAAATGTGGCCACCCTCCAACGAGTTAAGGACACCCAGATTAAACTGAATCTACTCCTTACCTCCCAGGCTGAGAAATCGTTAAGTTGGTCAAAGAGAAGATTTTTCGAGAAAGCAAACAAACCAGATACCTTGCTGGCTAACATTATTAACTCTAAAACAAATAACTATAACATACAAACCCTGCGCCGGGAATCGGGAGGGGTTACTGCCAATCCCAAAAATATAGTGGGGGAATTCAAATCCTTCTACGAAAAACTATACGATGGGGAAAAAGTATCTCATTCTACCGGAACAACCAGGGCCCTACAGTATTTCCTGAGGAGCTCGAATCTGCCGGGCCTAAGCGAGTCGGATAGAGAGGTAATACACTACCGACACACTTTATTGAAGTGTGGTCATTACCGCAAGCCGGGAAATCTCCCGGCTTGCTAGTGGCCGCCCCTCGGCGTGCCGCGCGTCATAGACGCGCGGTCACGCGTCATCGGGAGCGTGCGCCCCCTGCACGCGTGTCCAGGGGCTCCCCGAGGGAGCCCTGGTGTCCCGCGATCGCGGGACAGCGGCAAGGGGTTCCGGGGGACCCGGCGGACCCGGCAGCGGTAGGGAGAGCGCCCCGATCGGAGGGCGCTCTTCCGCTGCTTCGGCGCGCGCCCGTCACACTCGGGCGCGCGCCAGGCTACTGCTGCGGCACAGAACGGGCAAATGCTCGAATAAACTGTGCCGCAGCAGTAGGTAGTGATTTCACAAGCGAGGAACTATCAGAGTTTATTAAAGACCTCAAACCCTCTAAAGCCCCAGGTCCCGATGGATATTGGAATCTCTACTATAAGAAATTTAGGAAACAATTGACCCCATACCTTCTCCATATGTTTAACCAAGTGCTCGGAGGCACCCCCTTCCTCCAACATATGCTCCAAGCGTCCATCTCGGTAATACACAAACAAGGGAAAGACCCCCAGGACTTTAAGAGTTACAGACCGATATCCCTGATTAATTCGGACATAAAAATATATGCTAAACTATTGGCCAACAGATTAAGTCTCATCCTACCCAGACTGGTGCACCCAGATCAAGTCGGGTTTATCCAGGGTCGACAAGCATCGGATAATACCCGACGAATTATTGATCTGATAGAAATCGCTAATTCTAAATCAATACCAATTATGGCGCTCAGTCTGGATGCAGAAAAAGCGTTTGATAGGATAGATTGACCTTACCTGGAGGCCACACTTGGAGCATTTGGCATGGGAGATAAATTGATAAAAGCTATATTTGCTCTTTACTCTGCCCCGTCGGCTAGGGTTACCCACCAGGGATTTGCTTCAGACCCCTTCCAAATCAAGAGCGGAACAAAACAAGGATGCCCGCTCTCCCCCCTCCTCTTTGCACTGTGTATGGAGCCATTGGCGGCCCCGATACGAGATAGCAAAGACATCACGAGTATTGACATTGGAAGCCAGCCGCATAAAGTGGCACTGTATGCGGATGATGTTTTCCTGACAATATCCAGACCCCTTACCTCTCTACCAAACTTGTTCGATTTGCTGGGACTATTCAACCGGGTCTCCGGGTTCAAAATCAATCAGGCTAAATCGGAGGCCCTAAACATAAATCTTCCCAAACATTTGGAGAAACTGATTGCCATAAATTTTAACTTTAAATGGCAACAGCACAAAATTAAATATTTAGGCATCAACGTCACCAAGACATATAACACACTATACTAAGCAAACTATCCCAGCCTGTTGAGAACCCTGAGAGGGGACATTAAGAGATGGGCCACCCATAAAATTTCGTGGATTGGTAAAATCCACTGTGTTAAAATGAATTTGCTGCCGCGCCTTCTATATCTCTACCAAACCCTTCCGGTGCCATTAGGATTGAAGGATACCCTCTCACTCCAATCCGAGATAGATAAGTTTATCTGGGGAGGGAAGAAGGCGAGGGTTGGCAAACAAATTATGTGCAAACAAACCGGGGCAGGAGGGCTCGCGGTACCTTGTTTGTTGTCTTATTATAAAGCGGCACAATTATGTCAAATTGTGCAATGGCACTCTAATATAGACTCCAAAAGATGGGTCGCTCTAGACAAAGAGCTTTGCTCCCCTGTGGAGCTGGAACACTTGATTTGGTATCCCAAAAAGGTGCGATTAGGCACCAAACTGCCGCTATCCTCAATGACCAACTCGCTTTCTGTTTGGGAGGCCACCAGACTCAAATTTACACTGTCCCACAAGTCATCGGGCATGACCCCACTGTGGGACAACCCACTTTTTGTCTCGGGCCAGTCCATTGCAAAATTCACTATCTGGAAACAAAAAAATATAAATAGATTGGTAGACCTGGAAGGTAGACGAGGAATACAAACATTTGATCTACTTAAATCTAACAAAAATATGCCCAATGCCGAGTTTTTCAGATATCTCCACATCAGGGCATTCTATCAAACTGCCTAGCCACATACCCCAATGACGAACTTCGAAAAGCTCTGTCGATCAGGGACATCAACAACGGGACTCACATCGCAGATGTACAAGGAAGTGACCGGGTCTAGCGCGACAGTGACGAACAAAACAGGATACATGACTAGCTGGGAAAAAGATTTAGGAGAGGTACTAGATCTAGAAGAGTGGACAAAGATTGTGACGGCGACATCTAAAAGCTCCATGTGCACGACCTTAAGGGAGAACGCATATAAGGTTATGATGAGATGGTACCATACCCCCACAAAATTAGCCACATTTCTGCCCAGTTACTCCCCATTGTGTCCTAGACAATGTGGACAGCAGGCAGACCTGTTACACATGCCGTGGTCTTGCCCCAAGATCGTCCCCGTCTGGGATTCAATAAAAGACTGGTTGAACAAGATTACAGGCAAACCCGTACCAATGGATCCATGGCAGTTCCTTTTGAACAGGCCAGCTGAAGGGTTTACCAAGGGTGAGAATAAATTAATAGCTCACTTTGCTATGGCAGTTCGAGGGGAGATCGCAGCACGCAGGAAACAAAATGAAATCCCATCAATTACTAAGGTTCGGAATAGAATTTGGTCAGTTTGCCAGATGGAGAAGTTGACAAGTTTGGTCAACGACACTGGTACAAATTTTCTAAAAGTCTGGCTCCTATGGTTAGCCAAGACAGACATACCGGGGGTAGAAAGGGCCACAATCTGGCACTAATAGAGGCAAGTGCGTTCGCCCTTGAAAGATTGCCGGAGAGACCATACCGGCCCAAACACCCCCTCCGGGAACACCTAGACAGCGGCAGACAGGGAAGGGTATGTAGATCAGGGCCAAAGTGAGGGAAGCAACCTGCCTCCTCAGACGCAGAGAGCCAGCTGGAACATAACAGAGGGAGATCCACAGTAGGAGAAACCCACTCACCCCCACCCCCCACAACCCCCCCTCCCTCCTATCCTAGGAGCTGTATGTATGTCTGTCTGTCTGCCTGGTCTGTCTGTCAATGTAGGTCCTTGCACACAACTGAGTTACACATTTTACCTGATGATACTGTATTTCAAAAGTATACTCTGTATGTAAACGATATACGTGCCTAATAAAATCAAAGTTGAAAAAAAAAAATGTCTGGAAAGACTATGTTTATCATACCCATGTTTTATATTTCTAATGTGCTCTTGAATTCGCACTTTAAGACATCGCTTAGTGCGTCCTATATATTGAATATTACAAGCACACTCTATTAAATATACTACATGGGTTGAGTTACAATTAATGAAATCCTCAATTTTAAACTCTTCATTAGTTATAACTGACTTAAATGTAGTGTTATCTTTATGCAAATATTTACATGCAGAACAATTTCCGCATGCAAAATTACCAATGGGTTTGCTTAACCAAAGTTTATCTCTAGCATTATGAGAAAGAAAAACGTCACTCGGAGCCAGTGTATTTTTAAGACTCCTAGCCTTTCTATAGATAAATTTAGGTGTTAATGAAATGTGATCTCCAAGGATTAGATCATTGCATAGAATTGCCCAATGTTTTTTAATAATCTCTTTGACATTTTGTTGACTGAATTATAAATTGTAATGAAAGGAATCTCAAGTAATCCGCCAGTATCTATTGGTACTCTAGGCACCCTTGTGCAATCATGGAATCCCTATTCATACATCTTAGTTTATCCAAATCAAGTAATAAACTGGATTAAGAATATCCCCTTTCAATAAATTTACAGAAAAGCTGTTGAGCTTGTTCCTCAAAGTCTTCAGGATTGCTGCAGTTTCTTTTTATTCTAACAAATTGGCCCCTTGGAATATTTGAAATCCACGTTCTCTTATGGTTACTGGTTGCCATCAGTAGGTTATTTGAATCCACTTCTTTAAAAAAGACTTTTGTGGAGACATTCCCACTATCAGTGGCAGTTAATTTAAAATCCAGGAGATCAATCTAACTCATATCAGATTTATGACTACAGTAAAGATTAAATTCAGGTCATTATCATTGAGATAGTTAATGAACTCATTCATACTGTGTTCATCACCATCCCATACGCAGAGGACGTTATCAATAAAGCGCCGCCAAACTATCACATTCTGATGAAATGGATTATTAGTCCATATTCTCTGCCTCTCCCAGTTCCCCATATACAGGTTTGCGAAACTGGGGGCAAAACGTGTCCCCATTGCAGTTCCGCAAACCTGCAAGAAGAACTGGGAGAGAAACATCAAATAATTATGAGTCAATATGAATTCGATTGAGCCAAGAATAAACTCTGAGTTGAGGGGGTGTAGTGTACAGTCACCCTCCAAAAATGTGACCATTTGCTCACTGCTTTCAGCCCCTGATGAAGTGGCCTTTATAGTTGCTACGAAACCAGTTGGAATTATACTTTTATTGATCTACTAGTACCCTTAGTATTCTATCACTTTGCTGGTTAAGTGAAGCTGGTGTGGGAGGCAGAGCTGACCCTGATCGGTGAGACTGTCCCTCTTTCAGCTACTCCTAAACGGAGCTTGGGACTTATCTACCTGGATTACGTGGAAGCCTAAAGGGAACCCTCCGCTTCTAAAGAGCCCAGCAGATGAAAGCACAGCCTGATATGACTGCAGATTCCTGACATTGGGTGATCCGCTGCAGCCTTCTCCTGTGTCCTGATACCTGAGTGGTAACAACTGTCATAGTTACAGTTACATGCCTGTTTTACCTTTATCTGATGTACGCAGAACCTTGAATTACTTTTTAATATAAATTGTTCATTCTTACTTCACCATGAGCGTTGTGCGCTGTTTTGTGTTTTGTTTTGTCTAGATTCAGGGTCTTAGACCACCCTATCACAGCTGAAGATGCTCCTTATTGGTAACCTAGTTACTTATACTCACTTGGGTATTAAGTGGTTAATGCACTTTCTTTCAATTCACTCTGTTTATTCATTATAGTTGCGCACTTGTACTGTGTTTTTCTTTTGTAAGCATTGGAGCTTGTAGATATTACAGATGAGGGGATTGGCAGTCAAGAACTAAAGCAGATGGGCATAAGGAAGGGTTCAGGGTTTGGAGGGATGTCTCCAGCATGGAATAGGAGAAAGAAAGAGAGGAAGACTTGCAATGACATATAATCTTATGAGGAGAGGAAATATGTGACATATGTCAGTGCAAATAGAAGTGGAGATCCTGAGTGCAAGGAAGAGGAGAGGGAAAAAGAGAGAAGATATATATAGTGTAACGGTGTTTCCCCCACCCGGTGGAGAATTTGGCCATTACTATGTATGTGGTGCATGATACCTGCTGGTAACAGGAGGGCTGAGCTTTCTGCCGAAAATAGTAGGGACACAGGATCAGGTTTCTGGGGTACATTACCCACATGGTTCTCTAGCAGTGCAGCACCTCCATCTGCCGCAGGCTCCAAGATGAATGGAGGCGATCTCCTATGGTAGAATCGCTCACTCTCCTCCCAGTAAGATCACACACCAGACAGGAGGTATATGCAAACAGGAACGCTCTTTATTGATACCACCACAACACAGCAGTGGCCTGCTCAATCACAGCTTCTCAGGTCAGCTATCCACTGGATGATGGTCCCTGGACAACCACTACAGGTCAGGGCCCCTGCAGTGTTCCTAGCTCTTCCCGACTCCCCTATCATAAAAACAAAAAGAACGATTCCTGCACTCCTACCAATTATGCTAAAATAAAATAATAGTCTCATGAAAAAGGGTTATTTGGTTAAACCCTTTGGCCAAAGCATTTATAAGCCTGCATGCATACTCCCTAAGGGCATTTTAAATATAGCATATCTGAAACGTCAGAGGGGTAGGTTTATTAGCTCATCTGCTTTACATTGCCCCACAAGACCCACCTTAAGACACATCTGCTTAAAGAAGCATGTGAGTAGCACTGGATAATCATGGACACATGACACATAAAGCTTGGCCCCCTGCAGACGCACTTACTAGTATTCCCTCCTACTGTCTCTGTACGTTCTCCCTACCTACCAATTAGATTGTAAGCTCCTCGAGCAGGGGCTCCTTCCTTAATGTTACTTTTACAGTATGTCTGAAGCACTTATTCCCATGATCTGTTATTTATATTATTTGTTATTTATATGACATGTATTACTACTGTGAAGCGCTATGTACATTTATGGCGCTAAATAAATAAAGACATACAATTGCAGTTACAGAGCCCCTACCAATTTTCCTTTTAGTGCTGGTATAATACACCCCAGTGTCAGTCTGGACATCACCATCTACTGAAGAGTAGGTGAATGTATAAGGCTGATAGAAATAAATATTTGTAAGTTTTATTATATTCACTCCATGGAATTTGTGCACCACTGTTTACCTCTACAGTAAGGTAACTATGTTACTTGCTTTGGCCAGATTTTTATTGCACTACTCACATAAGCTTATGCTTTATTTAACCCCTTCAGGGCCTTCACACATTTTTTCACCAGTCCATGGTGACAATTATTTCATATATTCAGTGTAGGCCCCTGCATACAGGTATGCCTTGTAGTGGCATGCAGGCTTATAAATGCTTTGGCGAAAGGTTTTAACCAATTAATCCTTTGTCATGAGATTACTATTTATTTTAGCCTAATTGGTAGGAGCGCAGGAATCATTATTTTTCTATATATAAGGCCTATCTTTTTACCAGCAGCAAACTTCTATAGGGAGGAGCGCGGCAATATGTACAGTTCCCCTATCAGAAGTCAGGGTATAGGCTCACACTCACTCTCTTCCAGGGGGAGAGGCTATGGAAGGCCCCAATCTCAGGCTCCCAGTTGTGTGACCTTACCTCTCTCAGTGCTGAATTTGGGGTGTACTGCCTTTAAGTACACCCGGGAGGAGGGCACCAGGTCTGTCCCATGATTGGACATGCTCAGGCCTTTGGCCACCGCCTCCCACTGTCACTCAAATGCAACACCATGGAGTGGGAAAACCCATCTTAAGTGCTGGCAGGGCCTGTTCTTACCAGGGCTTACTGCCAGTACAAGGACAGGTTAGTAGCCACATCTTGCATGGCTACATCCTCCCTCTGGTGGAAACTCCAACGGCCCGGCTTGAATTCTAAATTTGGTAGGTACCATGATTTGAATGTATAACCTACTAAACAGTTGAGACAATTGCAGCATGTTAATCATTACAACACATTACACACTGACTTTAATTACATTGGACCATAATCAGTTCAGCATCCCATTATTAACCCAGGTCCCTCCCAACATGGAGGACCTATATTCAATAATAATGCTCCGGATCTGGATTGCTGACTAATTCCCCAGTACTGTCGGGCATTGTAACTGAAAATACCATCTTAGGGTGGTCGGCGCAGCGCATGATACACTTGATTTAAAGTGATAGCATAGTGATATTCTTGGTAGCATACTGCACACCCACAACCAGGCAATACTTTAGGCATGGATGCTATGGGTCTGGGGTATCATACCATGACAATTCACTGGAACCTTTCCCTGGACTGTCAACTCCTTCTTCTGCACTATACCAAATTTCATCGGAGGCATCAGAAACCCAATTCTCTCAGGAACTGCCTGACTCCAAATTTCCATCAGAACTATTAGTATCCCACCCAGGAATCTGGTGAAGCATCTCTTCACTTTCCCAGGTAGACAGAGTAGGTGATTCCCTTAATCCTTCATAGAACTGGTACTCCACCATGATCTCACTGTTCCAGGGCAGTGAAACATAAGGCGCTGAAGGATCAGGGCGGGGGATATATTTTTAAATAACTATCCTCATGATATCCTTAAAGGCTTTATTAGAGAGTGCCATTGAGTACTCATTCTCTCGGGAGCTACATTGAATTGCCTCATCCTCATCAGAACTAAATTCAATCTCATCATTATTGGAACACATTTCAAACTTATTTTCCTCTTCACGTGGTTGGTGAAAATAAAGTAAGGCCCTTTGGCGATTTCTGGCAACCCTCGCAGAAATTGGGGCCACATAGATTTTTACCAGGGCAGTACGCACAATATTAACAACATTATCAGTAGTCCCAGAGTCCTGAACTTGAAACACCCTCTGGTTTTCTTTTACCTGGTCGAGTGTCTGAATAATCTTGGGGACATCGGGCATAGGCAAAAGCACAGGAGCACACATTTTGGCCTTAATTCCATCCATGCGGTCCTGCATGGATTAAATAAAGCGTCCCAGGCCAGTGCCTGATAAGGTGGTACTCACCGGAGCAGGAATCGGCTTCTTCTCATCTGACCCGGCAGTCGCCGTAGCAGTGACTTCAACACTGGAAGATATCGCAGGATCATGGAGCAAGTCCAGGCCCCGCACCGGAAGTGCGTCAACATCCCGTCTTTGATGAAGCATGTCACCGTCGTCCTCGGAGAAAAAAACATGGTCGCCCAAGGCCTTCTTGCCGGAGGTCTCCACTGGTTCCTGTTGGGGGTAAAGAGGTGGTCTCTCACCGCTCCGCTGATAGGCTGGAACCTTGGTACCCTCTATTTGAGATGCTGGTACAATGTCCAGGCCGCTGGATGTCGTAGTGAAGAGGACACCCCTCCCTCGCTTTGGCCGTGTCCTCAGGGGTTTCAGCTCCTCTTTGGGTAGAGCCAGAAATGGAAACACCTTTGAAAGTATTTGCGTTAGTTCCGGTTCGCAGACCGCATCTGGCACCTTGTCGGAAACCGAGTCAGAAATTGTCTGGGAACTGAGATCGGTCATCTGGGCACACAGACCCCCAATAGCAGTCTTAATAGCCCACAAATCTACGCTAATTGCCAGCAGTAAGGTAGGCTCGCCCTCATCCGGGGCAGTATTGGGTCCGGTTGAGTCGTGAGATCCAAGGTCCATGGGCCATAGCATCACAGGCAGGAAGTAGCTGGCCCCACACTCTGGACAAGTAGCTCTGAAGAATAGATCTCCACCTGGGAATTCATATTTCGGGCATATGCACTTCAAAATTTTAGTATTGTCCTTTGTTACCTCCAGGAATCCTCCCAGGAGGGAGTAACATCCCAGAACACGGGTCGCTATTTTGGGCATGGATAAAGTGCGTGGAGGCAGGAGCACAGGTAGGGTAGCTCCTATGTTGTCAGTGGCTTCAAGGAACTGAGGGTGCGGTCGGCCACACCCGGTTCCTCCTTCAAGGAGACGCTCGGCATTGGTTGTCCTCATGTCCCCTCAAACTGGTGGAGATCAGAAGAGGGGCGTACAAGGGCAAGGCGTGAATTTGATTACCATTTGGTCCAGTCACATCACTGGGGTGGAGCCCTGGTTTACGTGCCATAGGCGGATCCCAAATCCCCGGGAATAGGGGGCACTCATCAGTACATGGTTCAGCATCTACGTTGGGTTAAACCTCGTGGCCGCCGGCAGGGTGCTGGATGCCGTTTTGAAACAGTTCAAATAAAGATCGAACCTGGGTAGTTATGACAGATTCCTCAATCTAGATAGCAGGTACATCATCTGCAGTCTCACACATAAGCACAATGTCCTATCTGTCGTCTCCCACTGGTGGACCCAGAAGTCCTAGGAAGCACAGAAAGGGCATGGCTATGGCTTTCGCGCCACTCCACCATATACTTGCGACACCAGTTTCTGCAGTTTTCAACTCCACCACACGGTCTGCAGGGTTCTGGCGGGAATCCATTTCCTTAAGATCTGTACAGCACATGGTTGCGGTCTACCGAGAGTAGGTTATACCCCAGGCTAGCAAAGCACCATCCAATATGCTGCACACAATCACAGCCCATTACAAGCACTCTGTGGTTCCAACGTCTGGATATGCTAGTAGTTCTCTGGGGGTTCTTCCAGCAGGGGGTCTCGGCACCTAGTACGTCAGGCACCCCTCCTAAGACATGCTCTAGCAGTACCTTACACCGTCCTGCTTGACTGCCAGTATCGCGGACCCTCTTCAGAGAACCTGGGACTCAGTTAACCAGAGCACTGTTAACTCAGAACAGCAATAGCCCTTGTGTCTCCAGACCATTCACCCAATAGGGTAGTCTAAAGCATGGTTCCGTGATTGGGGAAAGGAGTTCCCCCAAACACTACACCTAGCCTCCCTCCATCAGTTTCAGCACTTGCTCTGGAAGCGTACCTTATTACTTCCAGCCTTGCGTCGCTGAAAACCTGTCCTGTTGAGCAGTATCTCAGCAGAGCCTCCAAATGTAACAGTGTTTCCCCCACCCGGTGGAAGATTTGGCCATTACTAGTCATGTGGTGCATGATTCCTGCTGGTAACAGGAGGGTTGAGCTGTCCGCCGATGGTAGTGTGGACACAGGATCAGTTTTCTGGGGTACATTACTCACATAGTTCTCTAGCAGTGCAGCTCTTCCATCTGCCGCAGACTCCAAGATGAATGGCGGCGATCTCCTGTGGTAGAATCACTCATTCTCCTCCAAGTAAGAACACAAACCAGGCAGGAGGTATATGCAAACAGGAAAAGTCTTTATTAATACCACCACAACACCGCAGTGGTCTGCTCAATCACAACTTCTCAGGTCAGCTATCCACTGGATGATGGTCCCTGGACAACCACTACAGGTCAGATCCCCTGCAGCTGTTCTAGCTCTTCCCGACTCCCCTATCAGGAGTCAGGGTATGGCTCAAACTCACTCTCCCCCAGGGGGGAGAGGCTAGGGAAGGCCCCAATCTAAGGCTCCCAGTTGTGTGACCTTGCCTCTCTCAGTGGAGAGAGGCACACTGCTGAATGTTGGGCGGTACTGCCTTTAAGTACAGCCAGGAGGAGGGCACGAGGTCTGTCCATGATTGGACATGCTCAGGCCTGTTGTCAACACATCCCACTGTCACTTAAATGCAACACCATGGAGTGGGAAAACCCCATCTTAACTGTTAGCAAGGCCTGTTCTTACCAGTGCCTATTGCCAGTAAAAGGGTAAGTTAAAAGCCACAGGTGGCATGGCTACAATAGTAAGGAGAACTGTGAGGTAGATTAAAGACAGAGAAAGTGTATTGAGAAATATGTTACAGCAAACAGAAAGTAAAGAAGGGTGAGGATATTGGAGTATGGCATAGTAAGGATAACAAGGTGTGATAATTGTGACAAAACAAGGAGAAGTATTAATAGAGATTGTGGTAAATAAAAGGGGGGAAATTAATGGTACCGACTGTAAAGATTAGAACATTAGTGTGGAAGAGGTATCTCACAGAAAGCTGTCAAGTAATATCCTCATGTAGAAGATGTTGCTGCATGGTCCAGACAGATTGAAATCCACTTCATGTCCAACTCATGTTAAACTCGAGGCACATTTAAATATAGTCATACTTTATTATAGAGTATAAGAAAGAACACAGGAGCGCACCAAGGTAAGAGTATTGTATTAAAAAGTAAGCAATAAAAAGTAGTAACTTACATATAATAAAACTTTAATGAATCCCGATATGGGCGATGTCTTTCTCCGGCAGGCACCACTTGTGACGGTATGCAGGGGCGATGATAGGATTTTCCAGGTAACAGTACCACGCGCTGGGGCTGTCTCTGTAACACTGTGGCACTGTTCGCGTCAGTCCTCCACGAGTGTGAGTGTGGTATGGCGCGAAGTGCGCATGTGTAAGAATGAAGTCCCCTGTAGTCGTCCTGGGTGCCTGTCCGTTAGGAAACTCGTAATAGGGAAAAAACACTTGTGTGTATGCCAGCTATTGAATTGAATAACAGCTAGTTACACCATTCGCGACACGTTTCGTATACCAAGTATACTTCTTCAGGATGTATCTAGGGCACCTATAGAGGGTCCTTTATAGGTCCATCACCTTCTACCATTGGCTGTTGATGTAAACCATTCAGCCAATCATGGCAATACCTAGAGGGGCAGGTGAAATTACAAACCCTCCTCTCTGGTGGCTTGAAAAGACTAGAATATGCAACAATAAATGGAGATCATTTTTAGATCTTGCAATGGTATAAAATGTTATATGATATTAACAAATTTGAATGCCAATGGTGTCAGATGTGGACATATAAAGTTACATTGATAGGTAACCCTAGTAGTCAAATGTAATAGTAAAAGATACATATATAATAATAATAATAATATGAACATCAACAAAACATTGTGTAAAATACATACATTACAATATTACAAAACATACAAAACAAGAATGAACATCAACAAATGGAAAGAGAGCAGAAGGGAAGTAGAAAAGAAGAGAATATAAGGGGGGGAAAAAGAAGATGGGAGCAGGAGGGAAAGGAAAAAGGGACATGGGAAAGGGAAAAGGAAAAATAAACCTATTAATGAATGGCTAACATATAAAAAGAGTTAGTAAACATGATATAATTAATTAAAAAGAACATAAAGCATGAACCTTGGAAAGGGGAAGGGGAAAAGGTGGGGGAGAGGATACACAGGGAAATCATCAACCCTCACAGTGAACATTTAAAAAATAGGATCAGACTTCAAAAAACCCACAAAATGTAAATGTTCACCGCAAAAAGGGAGTGCAATTTGCAGATCTTTATCACCAGCTCTAATATTGGTCTTTATATGCTCAATGCCCATATATTTGACCCCCATGGTGCTGCATTGGTGAACATCTTTGAAATGAGACAAAAGATGTGTAAGTGGTTTACCCATAGCCAATAATTTAGGAATATTAGCAATTTTCCTTAAGTGCTCCATTACACGTATTTTAAGATGGCGTTTGGTGCGTCCCACATATTGTAGACCGCATCCACATTGTAAAATATATATGACATACAGTATGTTGTCAAACAATCGATGTAATTTTTAATCTCATATTTGAAGTCTGTTATTTTAGATATGAAATGGTCTAGGGCAGATTTTACACTTATTGCATCTGTGATTTCCTTTTAGGCCCAAAATATCTCTTAGATCGCTCTTTTTTGTAGAAACCGTCCCCTTAAGAAGACTGGTGGCTAAGATGGTTTTAAGGTTATTGAATCTAGTGAAAACAATGGGTGGTCTTTTCGACAGAAATTGGTTCAGTATTGGGTCCAAATGTAAAATGTACCAATATTTATTAAGAATATGTTTGATCTTGTTATGTGAGCTATTACATTTTGTGACAAAATAAGGTGTCTTTTTCTTGTTCTTATGATTCTTGTCATTCAGCTCTACAGTCTGTGATGCAATGGTTGATGAAGTGAAATTATTAATGGAAACGTTCTCTATTAACTGATTCGGTATATTAGAATTCACATTTGTATTAACAATTTGGTTTCTAATTTGTTTTGTGGTTTGGGGTCTAATAAATTATTTCTATTGATATTTAAAGCTCTATTGTAGGCCATGGTAATGATAAAAACCTTATTTTTACTAGCGAATGAAACCCAACTAATGTCACATTTCTGGATTTGGAGATGTATATTGTCAATAATAAATTATTTACTAAAACTCATTTTAAAAGCACTAATGTTAACTCCTTTCTTCATCCAACAAGCGGACATGAAAGGAGATGCATTGACAATATTCCATATAGACAATTCTTGCGCATTAGGTGCAATTGTGCTGATTTGGAAACGTTCAAGGCACAATCCCAGATACTCCTTGAACGTTTCCAACAAAAAGGTTATGATAATACTATAATTACCATGGCCTACAATAGAGCTTTAAATATCAATAGAAATAAATTGATTAGACCCCAAACCACAAAACAAATTAGAAACCAAATTGTTAATACAAATGGGAATTCTAATATACCGAATCAATTAATAGAGAACGTTTCCATTAATAATTTCACTTCATCAACCATTGCATCACAGACTGTAGAGCTGAATGACAAGAATCATAAGAACAAGAAAAAGACACCTTATTTTGTCACAAAATTTAATAGCTCACATAACAAGATCAAACATATTCTTAATAAATATTGGTACATTTTACATATGGACCCAATACTGAACAAATTTCTGTCGAAAAGACCACCCATTGTTTTCACTAGATCCAATAACCTTAAAACCATCTTAGCCCCCAGTCTTCTTAAGAGGACGGTTTCTACAAAAAAAGAGGGATCTAAGAGATATATTGGGCCTAAAAGGAAATCACAGATGCAATAAGTGTAAAATCTGCCCTAGACCATTTCATATCTAAAATAACAGACTTCAAATATGAGATTAAAAATTACATCGATTGTTTGACAACATATGTCATATATATTTTACAATGTAGATGCGGTCTACAATATGTGGGCCGCACCAAACGCCATCTTAAAATACGTGTAATGGAGCACTTAAGGAACATTGCTAATATTCCTAAATTATTGCTATGGGTAAACCACTTACACATCTTTTGTCTCATTTCAAAGATGTTCACCAATGCAGCACCATGGGGGTCAAATATATGGGCATTGAACATATAAAGACCAATATTAGAGCTGGTGATAAAGATCTGCAAATTGCAAGAAGGGAGCAGTTCTGGATTTTCACCCTCCAAACAAAATATCCTGGGGGGTTGAATGATTATGTAGAGCTTACTACCTTTTTGTGGTGAACATTTACATTTTGTGGGTTTTTTGAAGTCTGATCCTATTTTTTAAATGGTCACTGTGAGGGTTGATGATTTCCCTGTGTATCCTCTCCCCCACCATTTTTCCCCTTCACCTTTCCAAGGTTCATGCTTTATGTTCTTCTTGATTAATTATATCATGTTTACTAACTCTTTTATATGTTACCCATTCATTAATAGGTTTATTTTTCCTTTTCCCATGTCCCTTTTTCCTTTCCCTCCTCCTCCCATCTTCTTTTTCCCCCCCTTATATTCTCTTCTTTTCTACTTCCCTTCTGCTCTCTTTCCATTTGTTGATGTTCATTCTTGTTTTGTATGTTTTGTAATATTGTAATGTATGTATTTTACACAATGTTTTGCTGATGTTCATATTATTATTATTATTATTATATATGTATCTTTTACTATTACATTTGACTACTAGGGTTACCTATCAATGTAACTTTATATGTCCACATCTGACACCATTGGCATTCAAATTTGTTAATATCATATAACATTTTATACCATTGCAAGATCTAAAAATGATCTCCATTTATTGTGGCATATTCTAGTCTTTTCAAGCCACCAGAGAGGAGGGTTTGTAATTTCACCCGCCCCTCTAGGTATTGCCACGATTGGCTGAATGGTTTACATCAACAGCCAATGGTAGAAGGTGATGGACCTATAAAGGACCCTCTATAGGTGCCCTAGATAAGCCTGAAGAAGTATACTTGGTATACGAAACGCGTCGCGAATGGTGTAACTAGCTGTTATTCAATTCAATAACTGGCATACACACAAGTGTTTTTTCCCTATTACGAGTTTCCTAACGGACAGGCACCCAGGACGACTACAGGGGACTTCAATCTTACACAGGCGCACTTCGCGCCATACCACGCTCACACTCGTGGAGGACTGACGCGAACAGTGTCACAGTGTTACAGAGACAGCCCCAGCGTGCGGGACTGTTACCTGGAAAATCCTATCATCGCCCCTGCATACCGTCACAAGTGGTGCCTGCCGGAGAAAGACATCGCCTTTATCGGGATGCATTAAAGTTTTATTATATGTAAGTTACTACTTTTTATTGCTTACTTTTTAATACAATACTCTTACCTTGGTGCGCTCCTGTGTTCTTTCTTGTTCTTGGTTGCTGGCTCTGCCGACGGAGTTCTCCGCCGGGATCCATCTTTGAGGTGGGGGAAGATGCCTCGAAACCAGGAGCTGCAAGAGGACAGAGAGGAATTAACTTTCCACAATCTTAGGAAACAAGAGTGCGGACTGAACTTTTTCAGACTGTTTATTATACAGTATGAACACTTCCAAGGCAATGTAAACTCCTGCAATACTACCCCAAACCCAACTTGAATTTATAATGCTAACAAATCACATGATCTCCCCAATAGAATATACCTAATTGAACATTAAATGTTGGACAATTGTCTGACAAGTAATATAAGGGAAAGCAGATAAACAAACAGTTGAGGAAAGGGATAGATAAATCAGACCAAATATGGGTTAAAGATGATTGAATTGAGGTTCATACATCTTTATTTATGAGATCATTGCTTTTTTAAATTAAGTTGTACAGTAGTTGTTTTGGTGCATGGCTAAATTAGGCACAATTTATTACTTATAATATATAAAAGAATAATAAGGATAGTATAAATAATGCAACCATGTAAACAAAATGTCTACACAATGGTAGTTATTACAGTCCAATTGTGCTGTATTTGGCACTAGCACACAGAAATTCCCATTAACTTTTCATGCTGTACTGTAGTTCCAAGTCAGCACTATGGCATTTTAATTAATAACCTCCAATGATTTGCTTATAATTGTTATTTTAATTTGGAAGTAAAATCCAGAACGTTGTATATACAAAATACAATATAATATTCACTCTATCATACAGTACTCCAAGATCAAAAGAAAATCAATTATATAGTTATTTTATTTTTATAGTAAACTAAGAGTGTCAGGACTCCATGCAAGATTTGTTAAACTTTTATTTATACAAAGCATTTCCAAGACAGTAGATTTGACAATTATTTAATTTTTTTTCCCATTTTTATAAGAAAAAATAAAAAAAAGATCTCATGCCCACTGGAATGGTAATTTACAGTACAAGGCTACACCATTCACCTATCATTGGGCTTTAGAGCATATTCCATCCTGTAATAATTTTAACCTCCCTTTTCAAACTAGTTTTTTTATTTTACTATTCCTAATAATAATTTTGTATAATAATGTTTGCTTTTCTAAACGATGGTTAACTTTGAAGCTTTCTTTATTTCTAAGAAACAGTCTCACTCTAATAAAAATGGTCCTATAACTAGTATAAAGTATATACTATATACCTTATTTTTTTTATTACCACAAAAACTTATCTTAATCAAAAGCTGTCCCGTTTGAAACTTTATAAATTGCATTGTAGGAATATATTTTCCATAGTCCATGTTCTGTTTGCTATGATGCAAATTTAATGTAATACATAGACTATAAATTACTGTCATAAGAATAATTTGCAGCTCTCAAATATCTTCCTTTTTAACCTACACATTAGCCATTCAATGAATCTTCATTACCCTACAGTGTATTTTGTTTTATTCCTCAAAATCTGTTTGTAATTACAATATGATATTTTAAGCAGAGAAAATATGTAACAATTGTATAATTATATATAAATATTCTTTTGTTGTATTTAGTTTGCTTTTAGAATGAAAGTAAGTATATTTTTAATTACTTCTTTTTTTAAACTTGATACACTTGTTAGAGCATGCATATCAGAAAAAAAAAGATCTCATCTTAATAATTACTATTCTGTCCTTCTATAGTAAGGAGTTATGTCCAAACCAACAATGCGCTACTCTTTTCAACAGCATATTGGCAAATTCTATTTTACATGCCTGCTTTTCTGCAGTACTATATCTCCTCCTGGAGGTATGCATTTGTAGTGATGAGCTCATGTATCACTCCACAGTGTCATGTAGAAGTTAGTGTATGTATTTTTTTTGTACAAGTGATACAGTGCCTTGGTGAAAGGAATTAATTGCCTATGAAATAATTGCAATTCCAAATATCATTATCATAAATCACTGTAAATTATTATTTCCCTATTGTTTAGCATTTGGAAACGCTTTATAGAATGTGTAGCTTGGTGTATTGTCACAATTGTGGAGAATGTGTTGTGTTCTAACATAAAAGCATTTGGAATAATACAATTGCATTAAGGATATGCTGAATAGTATAGATATAGTTCAATTGTTGAAAACTATACAAAAGTTGAACGGCAGCTATTTCATTCATTTAGAAAATTGAAGTAGCATAAAATGTTCTAGTGTTTTGCTTTTTTGTGAACTTTTGCAAAGTTTGCTCAAAACTGTGATCAAGCAAAATTTGGCAGAGTTACACATCTCTAGACCAAAAGACATTTTGTGGGAGATGCTACAAATGAAAAACAAACAATCTATTTTAGTCTTGCTGAAGGAGCTTAGTGGTTTGCCTTATGTTGTCATTTACCTGTTGCCCTTATCCCCATTGTTTGTAATTTATTTACCTTGTATTTTAATTTTATAAAGTGTTGTGTACATTGTTGGTGCTATATAAATTCAATAATACTGTACATACATACTGTACATAGAAGAATACATTTTTCAGTGTGCTATTGTTTTGTTATTTTACTCACATGCAGTAGTAATCCTGAGTTTGTGCAAACACAATCTTGTGCAGGAATCCTCTCTGTATCATTTATTAACTTGCAAATCATAAAATGTCTGTTGCAATCAGATACAAATTGCTACTCAAACAGATACAAAAATATTTTGTCCTTTATTTGAGCTGAAAAAAAAAGATTGCAGTTGATCTACTAAATCAGGGGTCCCCATTGTAGTGCCATGGGCACCATGGCACCCGCCAAACCTTATGTGGGTGACCTCAACCACAGTGCTGCTAACAGCTGTTGCGTGCCAGTCCGCATTAGAAATCTGACCCGCCCAGATTTGGTCCGGTGAGGTACGGGATGCCTCCCCCCAAGGTAAGTGTATTGTAAGTGTTTTGTGCAGGCGTATGGGTATGCATTCGTTGGTGCCCGCCAACAAATCTCTCCTGAATGCTCAAGTGTACCATGGACACAAAATGTTGGGGACCTTTGTACTAAATTAAGTCCAAATATGACCTTGTTACTGGAGTGAAAATACTAAATTATTTCTAATAGTGATTACCAAGTATTTTTATTATTTGCCTTTAATATGTGCATCAATAGAATCTACACAATGATAAGTAATTAGCTAAGTTGCTGATCGATCCGTTCTCCTATGATCGATCAGTGAAGATTCGGCTCAGGGGTTCACTTAATGGCCATCAGTGCAGCAGAAGAAAACCAAAGATGCAAAGTTCTGTATGGAAGATAATGTGACCAGTCAGTCACTAGATTCAATTGGTTCACTGCCAGAGAAAGGGCAGGGCTCAAAAAGGGGTGTGTCAGAGCCTGGTTCAGAAGAGGAAGGGAATGTTGCTATAAAAATGTAATTCAGAGTTTAAAAAGATGCTACACGTTTTTCTCATAGTACAGAACTGATTTATTAAAAAAAACACACATATAGGATATTGTTTGGTCTGCAACTTAAAATACAGATCAAGTATACAGTACATTATTGTTTCTATTATCGCACAAAACGGTGTTACTGATGCCTTGATGTTTAACTTACTGTTACTATTGATTTTCTGTGACTCCACTAATCACAACAAGCTATTTTGCAAACAAATTTGGTTCTGTAATGTGTTACCACACCTTAATAGTGCCCGTAATTTTGCTATATCTTTCCATTTTTCTTAGCTTTGTCTAAACATACTGTATCTATATGATAATATTTAAGGGATTATTTGGCAGGGTAAAGGTTATTTGAGTGCAGTCCAAGAAAAGTCTGAAAATTAAAAGATGTAATTTTATGAACAATAGACTTTTCTGGCAGGTTAGCAAAAGCACAATGTAAAAAAAAAAGCCAACCTACTTCGCAATGGAAATGTAAAGGCAAAAAATACAGCTTTTAGGAAATATAGCAGTAACTGATGCAAAGCGCAAAATTTCTCCAGGATCATAAAATAAAATAAATATACATAAGTGTAGTGCAAAATTGCTAACTGTGATAAAAAAAAGACACTCATAAATTCCTATCAATTGCCCACTCAAATGGTATTGGAATTTTTTGGCATTTACATATGTATGAAGGGTGAACAGACGTGAGGTCTTGGTCTTTTCGTTTAGGCCGCTTGTACAATATATGCAAAAACTCCCAATGGTTATGTGAAGAAAAGTGATGAAGTCAAAACAGTTTACAAAAATAAAATGAACATTAGAGTATTGGACAATGCAATCACATGCTCCAGGTAAGTTAAAAGAAAATAGAATACTCAGGGTCTGAAAGCGTGCCGTCCTGGACACTCACTCAAGCAGACTCCAGCTTCTCCTCTCTCAATGCGAGGTCAGAGTGGTCTAGGTACTTGACATGGTCGGACAGTCGTCGATGCGTTGCCAGAGTCCAGGGGTAGAGAGAGAAGAGTAGTCGAGTCCATAGCCATGGTCCAGGGGTCAGGGAAGTTGGGAGCCTGGGTGCAAGCTGAGGTCAAAAATACAAAGCAGGAATAAGGCAAGGCAACAGGAAGCAAGGAGGTAAGCACACAATAAAGTTTATGCTAGCCAATTTTCCAAGGGGCTGGCTGAGCATATAAAGGAGCGAGAGCCAATGGGAAGGCATCAGGGAGTGAGCATCATCAGTATGCTGTATAGTGAATGGCAGGGGCGGAGCCCAACCCAGCTGTGGAATAAGTGATCCTGTTAAGCCCTTTTGTGCCTTGTCTGCGTGACATCTGCACATATTCCGTGTGTGCTTTGTGGTGCCCATGTTGTCACGTAGGCGGGACCTGGAGGTGGTTCACGTGGTGTCAGTTTTCTGAGCAGGCAGCATCTGCGAGCAGGCTGTGGCTAACGTGCGTCAGTTGTGACGTTGCGGGATGCGTCACGGGGATGGAGCCTGAGAACGGTCCCTGTGGTGTCTGCCCTTCCAGCAGCATAGTGCCTGGGCGCAGGTTGGGGCAGGCGTGTGTCATTAGAGATGTTGCGAGATGCATGATGGGGGCGGAGCCTTGATCTGATTCTCACAGTACCCCCCTTCTGGGGCGATCTCTGGGCATCTCAGAAATGGCTTAAGCGGGTACCTAGAGCGGAATGCACGGATGGATCCCAAGAGATCCAGATCGTTCCTCGGGGCGAAAGCCCCACCAATGGATGAGGTACTGAAGCCATCTCCTGGATAACTTGGAATCCAGTACTGACTGCACCTCAAATTCTTGCTGTCTGCCTATAAGGAGGAGTTCTGGTGGTGAGGACAAGGCAGAAGAGTGAGGATACTGTATACATGTGTAGCCAGGTCCCCCTCGCGCACTCACCCCCTCCTTCCCCGTTGCGAGCGCGCGGTGTGTGTTGCGGCCGGTTGCTATGGCGCGGTCAGGCAGTTGCCGGGGACGCGATCGGGCCGGTTGCCGAGGCCGCGATCGCGTTGCTGGGGTCCCCGGCGGCCGGTGAGCAGGGCGCCGCCATGCTAGGTCTGTTGCGCATGCGCAGTGACCCAGACAGCGCGGGAAGGCCCCAGATAGCTCGCGCATGCGCGAGAGGAGTCTGCCAGCCCCCAGGGTGCATAGGGGCAGAGCCACATGACTCCAGGGAGCCAATAGGGCTGAGGGATTGCCTGGGAAGAGAAAGGATACATTTCGCGGGGTTTTGCAGCCACACAGTTAGTCAGGATCCGGACCAGCTAGGGGTAAGAGGTGGATGCAGGGGTCAGTGACCCTCTGCATTAGGCCAGCAGCCCCCAACGTCCCAGTTAGGTCCTGAGCCACCTAGTAGTTTGTGGAGCTTAGGGACAGGCCCTAGATAGGGACACTGCCCCATTAATTGGTTGCTTAGTCAGGGACACAGTGCTGAATCCGTGCGGCCCTGCGAGGTGGGTTCTGGGCTCAGAACACCACCTACAACCCTGGGACTAAGGTGATATTATCCGCGCTGGAATTCACCCAACGTAGTGTGGAGGACAACGTCGGATCGGGCGGATCTCCAGTGATATCGCGGTACCCGTGGCTGGAGCCCCGGGCAGGTAACCTACCATTCACATGCACCAACAAGGCCTAATCACCAGACATAGTGGCTGCGCAGTCACACATATATACAGACATTGGTGTTTGACATTTGGGAGTGCGAGACATTTGGGTGGGGGTTACTGGACACAGGGTGGGGTCACTCTGTGGGAGGTTAGCGTCCGCCGTGGCGCAGAGTGGTTAGTGTCCACCGTGGCACAGAGTGGTTAGCGTCCGCCGTGGCGCAGAGTGGTTAGCGTCCGCCATGGCGCAGAGTGGTTAGCGTCCGCCGTGGCGCATAGTGGTTAGCGTCCTGTGTGACGCCACATGTGGCTCCTCTAGAGAGGAGTCATGGTTATGTGATGTGTGATAATATATGTTTTGCTATGCAGTAAAGCCAGTCCTGTTTTATATTTGCTCGCTTTGTGTGGTTGTTTCCTGTGAGGGCCTCCTCCCACTCCGTTGGGATCCCTCCCAGGTGGAGGCGTTGCACCAAGAGATGTATAACATGCATGTACCCCAGGTTCCCCAAGCAGAGGCTTAGGCTCCTGAGAGCCACACAGGTTGCACAGCAGGTAGTAGCGGTTGTATTCATAGGGAATACCCGTTACATTTGGAGGCGCTGCTGAGATAGTCCTGGGGTGCCCCACTTTGTAGTTACCGTTACCCTGTCAGTCAGCATGTCTGCGCTCACGCCCAAACAAGTGGCCGACTGGGCCGAAAAGCTAGGAGAGCTTCTGCGACACGTGGTCGCCGTAGACGAGGTGCCTGCTGATGTCTCCATGTTTACTGTCTGCAGCGCAGTGAGGACATTACCTGGTCTGGCGGGCGCCCGCCTCATCAGCAAGCACTATAACATTGACCGGCAAGAGAACACCCTATTGCTAGCCACTGAACAAGCTATACTTCCTGATAGAGGCCCACGAGTAGTGTATCTACCAGAGACTTTACCGCAAGGGTGCCCTCTAATTTACCCCGGAACCGTTTCCAGTCACGTCACTTCCCTCCCCAGACATTAGGGTTGGGACGACAGAGATATGGCCACCAGTACACCCATCCGATCAGATATATACCTACCCAGAGTGACCTTCTCTTCTGATGCTAGGCAAGGGACCACCAGCTGGGCCGGTAGTCCGCCAACATCACCGGTTACTAACAGGTCCGTGAACAGTTCTACCCCAACCCCTAACAGGCAGCGAGCAGCGATAGCCAGTGGCTCCGACAATGATTGCTCTCTGCTAGGAGTGACATTCCCGCAGCTTGTGGAAGCGATAACTACGTCCGATCAAGCCCAAAATTATAGGAAATTGAAGGCGTTCTCAGGAACGATTCCTGTCCCCACAGGCGAAGAAAGTATCGATTCTTGGAAGGAGCACACCCTCAAGGTGATCGACGAATGGCCCTGCTCTGAGACGGTCAGACGGCAGAGAATCCTGGAAAGTCTACGACCCCCAGCGGCCACCATGGTCAGTGCACAGCGTGACCAAGACCCTGATCTCTCTGCTCACCAGATGGTAGACTTGTTAGTCCAGATCTATGGCAAAGAGGAAGAGGAGAGCGAGCTGTGGTTCAAATATTACGCTCTCCGACAGAAGGAGAAGGAAGACCTGTCCGACTTCCTGCAATGCATCCAGCTGGTCCTGTGGAAATTGCGAACTTGCGGCCTCATCCTATCTTCAGAGATGGACGAATATCGGTGCAAGCAGTTCCTCCGAGGGGCCATCCCCACGCATCACATCGTGATCATGATCAGGTGCTCACTAAAGGAGGGACCTCCCCCTACCTTCATGGACATTCTGGGGATCGTAAAAGGGCATGAGGCCTATACCAAGCTGCATGCAGGCACCAAGGTCAGAGATCCTCCGGCCAGTGACACCCCGGGAGCCTCCGCTCGCCGGACCAAGACACCTGTCAAAGAGGAAGATGCGCCACCCAAGTCGCCCTCAACGAAAGGGCGGGCTTCGGGGAGATCCTCCCCCACTTACCCAAGACGACTGGACCTTAAAGACGTCGTCTGCTATAACTGTGGACAGAAAGGCCATCTCTTTAGAGAGTGCCCTAATGGAGTCACCCAAGAAAAGGAAACGCCCCGTAAAGGAAGCTCGGCCAGGGCTATGATCTATCAGAGACAGACATCAGAAGCCAAAACCACCGAGGCCACCCCCACGCCTCCTGAAACCCCTCCTGACCTGAGCCCAGGCGAAGGAACTCCAGGGGGAGATGGTTACTGTCAGGTGGGCCCTTCGGCCATCGTACGTGTGGTAGTAGAGGGAGTCTATGCTGCTGCTCTATTGGACACCGGGTCTCAAGTGACCATAATATACCGGCACTTCTACGACCAGCACCTGAAGCATTGTCCCCTGCGGTCGGCGGAACATATGAAGGTGAGGGGATTGAGCAACGAGGATTACCCTATCGATGGGATTGTGAGCGTTCAACTGGAGATACTTCAATTGAATACCGGCAAGAAACATCCCATGCATGTGGAGGCAATGGTGTGCCCAAAGCCTCAAGGACAGTGTCAGTACCCGGTCATCCTGGGGACAAATACGGATATAGTACGAGCTGTAATCAGAGCCTACTTGAAGGAGACTAATGAATTGCCAATGGCCAATACACGCCTGGATCCTGTACTGAGAGAGGAGTGCAACCGAGTATATGCCTTAGAGCGTCACGGGGACCTCTACAATCGTCAATGCGGACTGACGACCATTTCACCAGGGGGAGTGAAACGCCTGGCCGTCTGGTGCTGTTATCCGGATCGGGAGGAGACCGATCATCTGTTCTCTCTGGAGAGTGACCCTGAGGAAGAGAGCCAGAGAGGATATAGGGTAATACCTGAAGTAAGAGTGGACGACCCGAATTCCTCTCCGAACCCATGTGTATATTCAAAATATCTCTCCATTTCCAATGGACATCGATGTAGGACAAAGTCTGGGCAGTATATACCCCGTCAGCCCGGTAGAAACAGCGCCCCAGGTGAACGCCGCTGCAGTAGGTGAGCGGTTAGTCGACCTGGACTTCAACTTCGGAGATTCGACCCTGCCAACAGAGTGGAAGGATCGACTGACGGCCAAGCTGAAGGAAAGAAAAACAGTATTTTCTACCAGCGAGATGGATGTGGGCCGCAGTCGCAGCGCCCAACACACTATTAGGCTGAATGACGCCACTCCGTTCTGTGAACGCTCTCGTCGTATCGCCCCCAGTGATGTGGACGATGTAAGGGATGTCCTGGAGGAGATGAAGACCGCTGGAATACTGACGGAGTCGCGGAGTCCTTATGCATCACCCATAGTGGTAGTAAGGAAGAAGAATGGATCTGTAAGATTGTGCGTCGATTATCGAACGCTGAATAATCGTACGGTACCTGACCAATACAATCTCCCTCGTATTGAAGAGATCCTGAATGCTCTGAATGGGAGCCAATGGTTTAGTGTGCTCGATTTGCGATCTGGGTACTACCAGGTACCCATGAGTGAAGAGGATCAGGAAAAGACTGCCTTCGTCTGTCCCCTGGGCTTCTACCAGTTTACGCGTATGCCCCAAGGTATATGTGGAGCCCCTGCTACCTTCCAGCGGCTGATGGAAAAGACAATAGGGGACATGAACCCTCGGGAGTGTCTGGTTTACCTGGACGACATCATTGTCTTCGGGAAGACCTTAGAAGAACACGAGGAGAGGCTACTGAAGGTGATAGATCGTCTTGGCCAAGAAGGATTGAAGCTATCACTCGACAAGTGTAGGTTTTGTCACACCTCGGTGACCTACGTGGGACACATCGTGTCTGCCCAGGGGATTGCTACTGATCCAGCCAAAGTAGAAGCGGTGGTGAACTGGCCGCGTCCCGATAATGTCACGGAACTGCGATCCTTTCTCGGTTTCTGTGGGTATTACCATCGGTTCGTGGAAGGGTACTCTAGTCGAGCTAAACCCCTGAACAATTTGCTGAAGATATACCCTGAAGATACTGGGAGAAAGGCCACGTCGGCCCGTCAACCGTTTGGCGATAAGTGGACGCCTGAGTGTGAACGGGCCTTCCTGAACTTGAAGAAAAGCCTGACTGAAGCACCAGTGCTTGCATAGGCTGACCCAGAACAACCATATGTCCTGCATGTGGATGCCAGTCTCAATGGACTGGGCGCTGTCCTGCATCAGAAGCACCCCGAGGGTCTTCGGCCTGTAGCCTACATCAGCCGCAGTCTGACACCCAGTGAGCAGAAATATCCGGTACACAAGTTAGAGTTCCTGGCTCTTAAATGGGCGATCACGGAGAAACTTCATGATTACCTCTATGGTGTTACGTTTGAGGTAAGGATCGATAACAATCCCCTCACGTACATCAATACTTCTGCCAATTTGGATGCAGCCGGACACCGATGGCTGGCGACACTATGTAACTACCGATTCTCCCTGAAGTACAAGCCAGGGCCTCTGAACATTGAGGCCGATGCTCTATCACGACGACCAGGATTGAGTGCTACCCCTGATGATGATGAATGGGAAGAGATCCCTGGACCTGGGATGCGAGCAATGTGTAGTATAGCGGCCGTCATCAATGATCAGGTCGCATTCTCTGAACTAAGAGTTGCCGATTCGTTAGGGTGCCAGTTGCAGCCGATCCCTGCTGCCTACTGCGACCCCGCAGGGATGAACATAACCCAGGACAAAGTCATAAGATGGAAAGACTTAGTGGACTATCAATTAAGAGATCCAGTAATCAGCATCATCCGACAAGCCATTCAGCGAAAGAACCCCGCTCTATTGAAGAGTGCTCCCCGAGATCTGGTCGCGTTACTCATGCATGAGGTGGACAAGTTTGAGATAGATAATTGTTTGCTCTATAGGGTAGTCCAATATCATAACCACCCTGATAGGCGACAACTAGTTCTACCCCAAAACTTGAGATATATGGTGTTGAAGTCTCTACACGATGAACACGGGCATCTCGGTGTAGAGAAGACTTTTGGGCTAGTCCGAGACCGGTTTTTCTGGCCCAAGATGTGGGAAGCGGTGGAACAACACTGCCGCCGTTGTTCCCGGTGTGTTCAACGCAAGACTTTGCCTACCCGAGCAGCTCCCATGGCCCATCTTAAGAGTTCTGGTCCAATGGACCTGGTGTGTATGGACTTCCTGTGTATCGAACCTGATAGTCGAGGAATCGGTAATGTGCTGGTCATCACGGATCATTACACCCGCTATGCACAGGCCTTCCCCACAAAAGACCAGAAGGCTATCACGGTCGCGAAAGTTCTATGGGAAAAGTTCTTCGTTCATTACGGTCTTCCAAACCGACTTCACTCCGACCAAGGGCGAGATTTTGAGAGTACTCTGATCCGAGAATTACTTAAAATGCTGAACATCGCCAAATCCCGGACGACTCCGTACCACCCTGAAGGAGATGCTTTACCTGAACGATTCAACAGGACCCTGTTGGACATGCTTGGAACCCTGAAGGGAATGCAGAAAACAGAATGGAGTCGTCATATAGAAACTTTGGTACACGCGTACAACTGTACTCGCCATGAGTCCACTGGGTTCTCCCCGTACTTCCTCATGTTTGGGCGGGAGGCCAGACTTCCAGTAGATGTGCGTCTCCGAGTATCAACGGACGGGATACTCAATACCACTAATTTTAAGTACGTGCAAAGGCTAAAAGACAGTCTGCAACAAGCTTACCAACAGGCTGAGAAGTCTACAGCCAAACTGAATGCTGGTAACAAGAGACGCTATGACAATAAAGTCAAGAATCGAGAGTTACGTCCTGGGGATGCAGTGTTACTTCGTAATTTGGGAATCCCCGGAAAACATAAACTGGCGGACCGGTGGAGAGATGGCGTATATGAGGTGGAGTCACAGATGCCTGGCCTCCCGGTTTATCGCATCAGAGACACCGATGGCCGGGAAAAGGTTTGGCATCGTAATCACCTTCTCCCCATCCCCCAAGTGGGAGACGAAGAAGAGGAACTCCAGGCCACACCACTCAACGGTGAGTTCGATCTATCAGAGGTGGGTCAAGAGACTGTAACTAACAAGACTCACTCTGAAACTCCTGAAGACCCTATGGAGGGACCCTCTCAAAGGGACCATCCCGCAGAAGGGGCATCTCCCGAAGGAGCTACGGGAAAAGGGCCCCGTAGGCCAATGCCTACTAAGGTGGCACCAACAGGCCAGCCTTTGGATCCACAGAGCCCGTGTTTTGTACCCTCAGAGACATTAATCCCCTCAAGGGAAGAGGCTAGGCCTCAGGACTATGCGTATTACTCCCCCAATGGAGTTGCCGAAGAACAACTCCGACGGAGTCAACGAGTCAGGTACCCGCCAACTCGGGTTACCTACGATCAAATGGGGGCACCCCATTATGAGGCTCAGCAGTGTTCTCGTAGTAAGATACAGTCTGTGATTGTGATGCTCAACGAGTTATGCAATCTCGTTTAGAGTTACCTGTGCTAAGTTATATAGTTACTGCATTTTTTATTATATAATTTTTGTACATTGTTGGGAAGTTATGTGGTCCAAGCGAGGACGTTGGAGTTTTCACCAGGGGGAGAATGTAGCCAGGTCCCCCTCGCGCACTCACCCCCTCCTTCCCCGTTGCGAGCTCGCGGTGTGTGTTGCGGCCGGTTGCTATGGCGCGGTCGGGCGGTTGCCGGGGACGCGATCGGGCCGGTTGCCGAGGCCGCGATCGCGTTGCTGGGGTCCACGGTGGCCAGTGAGCAGGGCGCCGCCATGCTAGGTCTGTTGCGCATGCGCAGTGACCCAGACAGCGTGGGAAGGCCCCAGATAGCTCAAGCATGCGCGAGAGGAGTCTGCCAGCCCCCAGGGTGCATAGGGGCAGAGCCACATGACTCCAGGGAGCCAATAGGGCTGAGGAATTGCCTGGGAAGAGAAAGGATACATTTCGCGGGGTTTTGCAGCCACGCAGTTAGTCAGGATCCGGACCAGCTAGGGGTAAGAGGTGGATGCAGGGGTCAGTGACCCTCTGCATTAGGCCAGCAGCCCCCAAGGTCCCAGTTAGGTCCTGAGCCACCTAGTAGTTTGTGGAGCTTAGGGACAGGCCCGAGATAGGGACACTGCCCCATTAATTGGTTGCTTAGTCAGGGACACAGTGCTGAATCCGTGCGGCCCTGCGAGGTGGGTTCTGGGCTCAGAACACCACCTACAACCCTGGGACTAAGGTGATATTATCCGCGCTGGAATTCACCCAACGCGGTGTGAAGGACAACGTCGGATCGGGCGGATCTCCAGTGATATCGCGGTACCCGTGGCTGGAGCCCCGGGCAGGTAACCTACCATTCACGTGCACCAACAAGGCCTAATCACCAGACATAGTGGCTGCGCAGTCACACATATATACAGACATTGGTGTTTGACATTTGGGAGTGCGAGACATTTGGGTGGGGGTTACTGGACACAGGGTGGGGTCACTCTGTGGGAGGTTAGCGTCCGCCGTGGCGCAGAGTGGTTAGCGTCCGCCGTGGCGCAGAGTGGTTAGCGTCCGCCATGGCGCAGAGTGGTTAGCGTCCGCCGTGGCGCATAGTGGATAGCGTCCTGTGTGACGCAACATGTGGCTCCTCTAGAGAGGAGTCATGGTTATGTGATGTGTGATAATATATGTTTTGCTATGCAGTAAAGCCAGTCCTGTTTTATATTTGCTCGCTTTGTGTGGTTGTTTCCTGTGAGGGCCTCCTCCCACTCCATTGGGATCCCTCCCAGGTGGAGGCATTGCACCAAGAGATGTATAACATGCATGTACCCCAGGTTCCCCAAGCGGAGGCTTAGGCTCCTGAGAGCCACACAGGTTGCACAGCAGGTAGTAGCGGTTGTACTCATAGGGAATACCCGTTACACATGTTTCAGGAGGGATGTGTGGAAAACGGATGGGATACGATGGAAGATGGTAATTGTAAGCGATAAGACAACAGATTGATCCTCTCTGAGATAATAAATGTACCAATGAATCGGGGTGCTAGTTTCGCTGTGGACACTTTTAGTCGAATGTTCTTGGTAGAAAGCCACACCTTATCCCCTGGTTTGTATGCTGGGGTTTCTCGTTGATTTTGGTTCGCCTGTAGGGAAACTGCTTTCTTGAGATTCACTTAAATCCTCTCCCATGAGTTCTGTAACTGGTGGATCCTGTTATTCACTGCTGGTACCCCGGATCTGGGTTCTGTCATGGGAAGTGCAGGAAAAATTTGGGGAATGACCCCCGTTTAACTCTGTGGCTACCAAAACCATGGTGGTAAGTGTATCAGTCCATGGTAGCAGGAGAAAGACACCACTAAATAAATATTGAAACGTTAAAAACTGCATCCAATCAGACTAATCAGACAGGGTTAAACGTTACCTTAAACGTTAAAAACTGCATCCAATCAGACAGGGTGGGGGGCTAGCAATGCCGGTAGAAGTACAAATGGGCACGTCCAGAGAAATGCCCAAAGGTAAGTCCATAGGATCCGGTAACCATAAGCCTCACCTACACCCTGTGTCCTGGGATGTGCAATCAGCGGTCAGTACTCACGTTATCCTTTTGTGATCTGCCTATGAAGCTGATGGTTGAACAGCACGACTGCCTGCTGTGTGTGGTGTCCACGTGCTCCAGCCGGAAATGACGAACAAGGTAAGGGGAAAAAACAGGTGACACAGCAGTGTCACCTGTTTTTTCCCCTTACCTTGTCTGTCATGGGAAGGATTGATGGGTGAAAGACATAATTGAAGAAGAATGGTGAATCCATCGTAGACTCGTTCTGTAAATTATTGTGAGACAACTCCGCCCAACGTAGAAGATCTGCCCAGTTGTCCTGAGTGTTGGATATAAAACATTGGATAAACTGTTCTGTTTTGTCTCTATGGAGACAATAAAATTCTTGAACAAAAATTTCAGAAAAGCTTGGAAGCATTTGGCAGGCCCCTAAGAGGAATAAAGTGAGCTTGCTTGGAGAAACGGTCCACCACTACTAGAATGGTGTTCATGCCTTTAGATATTGGTTGTTCAATGATGAAGTCCATAGATAAGTGGGTCCATGGGATAGGAAGAAGTTGGAGTAACCATGTTGGTCTGTTCAAGGGAGTTTTATTTTGAGCACAAGTCGGGCATGAGGCGGCACATTCTTTGATCTCCCTACGCATTCCTGGCCACCAGAAAATCAGTTCGAGCAGATCAGTTGTTCTCCTAATGCCAGAATGTCCCAATCTCTTGGAGGAAGGACCCCATTCCAGAACCTTCCTACGATATGCAGGTGAGGTAAAAAGGTGGCGTCTGGGTCTTCGATACCCTCAGGGATGTTTTGACAGGCCTTGAATGATGTTCTCTAAAGAGTCGAAGGTGTTCGCAGAGATTATGAATGCAGGGGATAGTATAGTCTTCTCTCTGTCTTCAGCCTTGTCATCCAGCAGGAACTGGCGGGAGAGTGCATCTATGGTTTGAAGGGTAATGCTGCACTCCCAAAGGGGGAAAAAAAAGATATAAATACCGGTGCTCATGGTTCAGGAATCTCTGCTAGCTACTCCCAATATCATGTATGAAAGGTGAAAACCTGGGCACTGCGGATTTCTATCCTACTATTGGCTAATACATTTTCTATGCAGAAATCCGCAGTGCCCAGGTTTTTTCTTTTCATACGGGAGAGTGCATCTGTCTTTATGTTCTTAGAGCCAGGAAGATACGAAATGATAAAATTGAACCGAGAAAAAAAAGTGACCATCGAGCATGCCGTGACCCCAACCGACAAGCGACCTCAATGTACAGGAGATTCTTGTGGTCAGTCAGTATAGTGAAGGGGTTTTCAGCGCCTTAGAGCAGGTGCCTCCATTCCTGTAGAGCCATTTTGATGGCCAGGAGTTCTCGGTTTCCTACATCATAATTTTGTTCGGCCGGGGAAATTTTTTTGGTGAAGAAAGCGCACAGGTTCAGTTTGGCCTTAGGTGTCTTTCTCTGAGATAGGACAGCTCCGGCCCCGACATCTGAAGCGTCCACTTTCAGGGTGAAGGGTAAACTAGGATCTGGGTGTATGAGGATTGGAGCTGTCACGAAGGCTGTCTTCAATTTCTCAAATGCCTGATTGGCAGCAGAGGACCATACGGCTGGGTCGGCACTTTTCTGTATTAAGGCAGTAATGGGCGCTACTACAAAGGAGAAATTCAATATGAATCTTCGGTAGTAGTTGGCGAAGCCCAGGAAGCATTGCACGGACTTCAGTGTCGTGGGATGAGGCCAATCCAAGATCGCTTTTACCTTGGCTGGATCCATGGTCGGTATCCAATATGATGTAACCAAGAAAGGTCATAGTAGCATGGTGAAACTGACATTTCTCCAACTTGGCGAATAAGCGATTCTTTCACAGATATTGAAGTAGCTGTTTAACCTGACCTGGATGTTCTTGTACGGACTTGGAGAAAATTAGGATATCACTAAGATAGACAATGACAAATTGGCCAAGGAGGTCCCTGAAAATGTCATTAATAAAATCCTGGAAAACCACTGGAGCACTAGAAAGGCTGAATGGCATCACAAGGTATTCATAGAGTCCATCCTGGGAGTTGATTCTGTCTTCCATTCATCTTCCTGATGGATTCTTACAAGATTGTAAGCTCCTCACAGATCCAGTTTGGTTAAGATATATCCAGTTTGGTTAAGATAGTAGTAGGTTGTAGTAGTAGTAGGTTGTCAAAGATTTCGGAGATGAATGGTAAGGGGTACCGATTCTTTATAGTGATTTTGTTGAGGCCCCGATAGCCGATACAGAGTCTGAGGCTCCCATTTTTTTCTTAACAAAGTAAACCCCCACTCCTGCGGGCAAAGAGGATTTCCAGATATACCCCTCTGGAGGTTCTCAGAGATGTATTCTTTCATGGCCTTGGTGTCAGGGGGGTACAATGGGTAAGAAGCCCCTCACTGAGGAACTGAGCCGGGTAGTAAATTGATGGGGCAATCAAATGACCGGTGGGGTGGTAGTTCCTCCGCTTGAGCTGTATTAAAGACATCACAGAATTCGGAGTAGATGTCAGGTAAGAGGATATTTACCTGTTCAGGTACATAGACCCCACATAGTTTTTTTTAATGGGAACTGAAGCAGTTCTTTGAGCATTGAGAACTCCATTGGAAGGGCTCCACATCGTTCCAGTCTATGCGAGGGTTATGGATTTGGAGCCATGGAAGTTCAAAGATGAATTCAACCGAGGAAGTGTGGATGACATCTAATTGGATCATCTAGGTGTGGACCTCTCCTGTCTGCAACTGGAATGTTCTGTAGAGAAATAAAATCAGGTTTTAGAGGATGGCCATCAATGGCCTCAATACTTACTGGATGTTTCTTATGTACCAAGGGAATCTTTTCTCTCTCTGCGAATCCTTGGTCAATAAAATTATCCCCTGACCCGGAGTCCAGAAAAGCCGTGCGGAGGCACGGAAGGTCTTACTGGTTAGGGAGACGGGGGTTAGAATTCTAGTAGGCATCTTTTACTTTTGGAGAGGAGAAGGAAATATAGTTCCCAGTGTGATTCTCCTGGTTCTCACTGGGACTTGGCATTTCCCGACTTGTTAGGGCAAGCAAGTGCCTGATGTCTGACGTTACCGCAGTATAAGCAGAGGCTGGCATTGCATCGCCGTTGTTTCTCGTCAGGTGATCGATTATTACCCGCACATTGCATGGGTTCCTCTGGATCCAGCGGAGGTGGGTTGACAGCCCCTGGGAAGAAACTTAAAGGGGGTTGAATATCTTGTTTATGCCAGATTTTCTCGGATCTCCTCTCCTGTAACCGCTGGTCTACTCGGATACAAAGTTAGATGACCTCCTCCAAGTCAGTGGGGCATTCCTGTGCTGCTAGTTCTTCCTTCAATTTCTCGGAGAGACCTTGCCAGAAGGTGGCAGTTAGTTCTTCATCATTCCAGCCACTCTTTGCAGCGATGGTGCATAATGGGTCACAGAACGGATACCATAGGAGATATGCAAGAGGGAGGAGGCAGCAGTTACCTTGCATCCGGGCATATCGAAAACTCTGCGGAACTGCTTGGTGAAGCACCCAATATCGCTGGAAAGATTCGATCTCAGCTCCCAGATGGGAGAGGCCCATGTCAGGGCATCGTCAATCAATAAGGAAATTATGTATGCTACTTTAGATTGGGAAGACACGAAACCGGAAGGCATCAGCTCGAATTGGAGGAAACATTGATTGAGAAAACCACAACAGGCATGTGGGTCACCGCTGTAGCGATTCATGGTAGGTAGTCGTGGTTCAGAAGTGTAGCCTAAGGGATGGGTGTAGAAAACACCGCCATGGGGTTTGCCGAAGGAGAGTGTTGTGTCAAGGGGGTTACGGTTTCAACCGACTGCTGGAGCATGTCCATGCGCTGGTTATTTAACACCAGAATTTTGTCCAGTCTGTCAAACATGTTGGCGTGCGCAGTCAAGAGTCGACCCACCTCAGTGGGATCCATGTTTGTGGGGCTGAGCATACTTTCACGAGTGCTCACCATAAACAAGGTGGGACCTCTGGGCCGAGGGGGGGATATTGATAGCCACCGACCAACAACTGAGCAGGCACATCCGGAGTGCAGAGTGGTAGTCATGTAGCCTGGTCAGGGTAGGAGAGGTCATAGTGGTCTAGGTACTTGCCTTGGTCAAGGAGAGATCGGTTAGTCATTGATGCTGTGCCAATGTGCAGGGTTAGAGAGAGGTCATTAGCAAGGTCCTCAGTTGAGAGATGTTGAGCACAGCATGCAAGGATGGAAAAATAGGGGTACAGTTAATCCAAAATGGTATTACATTTTTTTTATTTAAGGGTAGACATAGGAGACATCCAAAAACATGGTGGGTATAGAAGCGAACTCTGACACATATCGGGCGTGAATGCCCTTTGTCAAAGAGTAGAGAGAGAAGAATAGTCGAGTCCATAGCTGTGGTCCAGGAGTCAGAGAAGTTGGGAATCCGGGATCAAGCTGAGGTCAAAAATACAAAACACGAACAAGGCAAGGCAACAGGAAGCAAGGAGGTAAGCACACAAGAAAGTTTATGCTCAGCCAATTTGCCAAGGGGCTAGCTGAGCATATAAACTAGAGTGAGCCAATAGGAAGACTGCAGGGAGTAAGCATCATCAGTATGCTGCATATTGATAGGCAGGGGCGGAGCACGTAGCAGCTGTGGAATAAGTGATCCTGTTAAGCCCTTTGGTGCCTGTGTCTGCACGGCATCTGCACATATTCTGCATGGTCTGTGCACTGCCCCTGTTGCCATGGAGGTGGGACCTGGAGGCGGTCCCCACAGTGTCAGTCTTCCTAGCGGTGCGGCACCTGCTTGCAGGCTGTGGCTGACATGCGTCACCTGTGATGTCACAGGATGCATCATGGGGGCGGTGCCTGGGACCGGTCCCTGTGGTGTCTGCCTTCCAGCAACACAGTGCCTCTGTGCAGGTTGTGTCTGGCGCTTGTCATTGGTAAAGTTGCAAGATGCGTGAAAGAGGCGGGGCCTTGCCCTGATCCTCACAGTCACTCCTGCTGGACACCACCCAACATAGAGGTGTACTCGTAGCTGACAATGATGGCGTCTGACCGGACGGCCCCATTGTCTACAGTCAGCACTACCCGGCAGGTACCAACAAGTGCACCAACTTTACACACGTTCTTTGTGGGCAGTGCTGTCTCACACATTGGGTGGGTTGCTTCTTGTGGACACCAGTGTGGTTGAGCACCCTTAGTATGTTGAGGGATATCCCATCAGATGTGAACACTGAGTTGAAGGGTACTGTACGGTTACGGCCGTGCGTGGCCTAGTTGGTGGGGACGTTATAGTGTTGTCCTTTCTCTTATGCATAGAGTAAACTGTTATTCTTATCAGTGTGTGTATCATTGTATTGGGTCCTGTGGCGGGGTTATCCAAAATAGTAGGATCCTGCACAGGTGGAGGCGCTGTCACCAGATGCACCAGGCACACACCAGGCTCCAAGCAGCAGAGGCTCAGGCTTCCTGTGAGCCACAGGTAATGCACCACACACACATTAGATGCCATATCTCCCAGGGGGTGGGGGAAAGTACATGTATAATTGGCAAAGAATAAATCCGGTTCAATAACGATTGTATAAAGGTTCAACGAGGGAGGTCACATATAGATCTACCCCTCGCAGGTCAATCCTTAAAGCAAGGATGACCGATTATCAGAGCGGGGTCTCTGACATATTAGATGTAGAAAACACTTCACATTCATTTTCCTTTTTTTAAATTCGGATGATCAATAAGGACACTACTCTAGGGTTCCTTTGCACCATAAAGGAACAGAGGGACACACATTTTAGGCACATCAAACAAAGTCATATTCTTCATCCAGGAATCCCAAGATTATCAACAGCAGTAAAATTCCCACTTTTCCAAAAGAACGCAAAGGAACCAGAAGAGGCAAAAAGGGGAGACAGGGACAGAATGCCCAGCAAGAGAAAAAAATACTTTTAAATAACAAAACCAATGTAATAAACATACCTGGATTTGAATTGTCTGCCACAGTGGTTTTTCTGCTCAATAAGGGACTTATATACTCTCTGACTATGGATTTTGATTTATTCGATCCAGTAGTCGATGTACATAAGTTCGTACGAAAGCCAACACTCAATAATTTCTTTCAGAGAACAACATTACTAGGAACCAATGTGGATTAATACTGTAATTCTAATATATTGTTTGATTTAGGGCCTGTTCCCCCTTTCCCCTCTTCTCCCCCTGTTTTCCCCCTCAAGATATGATATGATATGATATATATATATATATATATATATATACATATATATATATATATATATATACAGTGCTCAACAAATCCGGTCACCCGGTCGCCAGGGGCGGGCGGATTTGCCCCCCGTGGCGACCCCGCCTAATGGCCGCTTAGCGCACGCGGTTCTGTGATTAAATTTTTTTTTTTATTATTATTATTTTTTTATTATTATTTATTTATTTTTGTACAAATCCAGCAACCAGATTGGCTTGACAGGCTGCCAAGATTTTTTCCAGCCAGGCTCTATATAAGGCCTCGCAGGCGAATCAGCCTTCCTTTCAGCTTTAACTGCATCCAGCGGCCCACGCGAGGTGGTAGCGAGGGTGCTCTTCTCCATCAGGTGATAGTGGGGTGCTCCTCCGTCCCCGGCTCTCCTGCTGCCCGCCGGGTGGGAGGTGGTAGCGGGGGTGCTCCTCCGTCCCCGGCTCTCCCACTGCCCGCCGGGTGGGAGATGGTAGCGGGGATGCTCGTCACTGGTGCTTGTCCTCGTGAGGTGTAAGTGGAGGTGCTCCTCTTCGTCCCCATGCTCCTGCTGCCTGCCGGGTGGGAGGTGGTAGCGGTGATGCTCCTCCCCTTCGCTCGTCCCCGCAAGGTGGGAGGTGGTAGTAGAGGTGCTCCTCCGTCCCCGGCGCTCCCTTTGCCTGCCGTGCGGGAGGTGGTAGCGGGGGTGCTCCTCCCCGTTCCGGTGCTCGTCCCCACGAGGTGGGGGTGCTCCTCTCCGTCCCCGGCGCTCCCGCTACCCGCTGGGCTGGAGGTGGTAGCGGGGTTGTTCCGTCCCCCCCTCTGTCCCCAGTGCTCCTGCTGCCCGCGCGAGGCAGTGGGATTGGCGCGCGGGCAGTGGTGGTGTGTGTGTGTGTGTGTGTGTGTGTGTGTGTGTGTGTGTGTGTGTGTGTGTGTGTGTGTGTGTGTGTGTGTGTGTGTGTGTGTGCAGAACACCAGAGGTACCCCCCAATCAGAAACCCCCCCATCTAGTCAGTCAGTCACCCAGTCTGTCACCCCCTCCCCACCCAATAACCCCAGTCAGTCACCCCCCCAATCAGTCAGTCGCCTCCTCTGTCTCTCTCTCCGAACTCTGTCTCTCTCTATTCCATCTCTCTCTCTTCCATCTCTCTCTCTTCCATCTCCCTCTCTCTTCCGTCTCTCTCTCTCTCTCTTCCATCTCTCTCTCGTCCGTCTCTCTCTCTTCCGTCTCTCTCTCTTCCATCTCCCTGTCTCTCTGTCTCTCTCTCCTCTCTGTCTGTCTCTCTCTCCTCTCTGTCTGTCAATCTCTCTCTCCTCTCTGTCTCTGTGTGTGTCTCTCTCTCTCTCTCCTCTCTGTCTGTGTGTCTCTCTCTCTCTCCTCTCTGTCTGTTTCTCTCTCTCCTCTCTGTCTGTGTCTCTCTCTGTCTCTCTCCTCTGTCTGTGTGTGTGTCTCTCTCTCTCCTCTCTGTCTGTGTCTCTCTCTCTCTCCTCTCTGTCTGTGTCTCTCTCTCCTCTCTGTCTGTGTCTCTCTCTGTCTCTCTCCTCTCTGTCTGTGTGTCTCTCTCTCTCCTCTGTCTGTGTGTCTCTCTCTCCTCTCTGTCTGTGTCTCTCTCTCTCCTCTCTGTCTGTCTCTCTCTCTCCTCTCTGTCTGTGTCTCTCTCTCTCTCCTCTCTGTCTGTGTGTCTCTCTCTCCTCTCTGTCTTTGTGTTTCTCTCTCTCCTCTATGTCTGTCTCTCTCTCTCTCTCTCTTTCCTCTCTGTCTGTGTCTCCCACACCTCTCTGTCTGTCTCCCACACTCTGGATCTGGATATCTTATTTACCCTATATATATTAATTGAAAAATACCTACACTCTCAAGCTTCACGCGGGAGACAATCTGAATCTCCCCTAACCCAGAAGACAGGTAGGGAACACATCCCCACCAACATATAACATTGCGGGAATGAGGGTACCTGGACATTGAGGGACTGCGTATCGGGTAAGATCCCAGGCGGGATTGCTGTTTTAGATATTGTGAAGCGGGGGCATCCAAACACTGGTTAATGGGTGCAGGAAACTACAGTAGTCACACACACACACACACATGTCACGAGGGCTAATTGTAATTTTTGGGGGGCAGACTCGGGGCGTGGCTATGGGCGGGACTAGGGGCGTGGCTATGGGCAGGGCTAGGTGGCGAGTAGATTTTTTGGTTTGGCGAGTGGATTTTTGGGTGATTTGTCAAGCACTGTATATATATATATACAGTGCTTGACAAATATATATATATATATATATATATATATATATATATATATATATATATATATATTTATATATATAAAGATTTTTGTACTGCTCGGGATCTGGGGGAGCTCTGCATTAGTGAGTAGAACTTAAAACTCAAAAGGAAATCAATTTTCTATCTCACATTATCTCGTCATTATCTAACTGTGTTTGAAAATCTTGTCATTAGGTATCTATACCATCTAGCACAGGGTTTCTCTTTATAATATATTAATCGAGATAATTTAAACAAAGAAGAAAAAATGGTGATGAAATCTTTACAAGAGAATACGTTGCTAGTTATTAAGAATGCTGACAAAGGGGGTGTGGTGGTGGTTCAGAGTAGGACTGACTACCTCAGGGAGGTGTTTTGACAACTTGGGAATGTGTCCTCCTTCTCTGAGCTACAGTACAATCAGACCCCACTAATACATTTATGAAAGCCTTACTGGATCTCATTGACTTGGTTATTGTCCTACGGGTCCTATCAAAGGAAGAGATTGTATTTATAGTCAATCCCTGTCCAGTTATCCCAATCTTCAAACATCTCCAAAAGATCCACAAGACATGGGTCTTGGTCGGCTAATAGTCACAAGTTTTGGATCTTTAGGAGATAGACTGTCCCGCTATGTTAACTGCTATTTGCAGCCTTATGTGAGCAGCCTTCCCTCATTTATTTTGGATTCTTGGGATCTACTTGTCCAACTCAGAGACGTCCAATGGGGTAAACAATTTATCTGGGTCACCCTTGATGTGACCTCTCTTTATTCGATCATTCGTCATGACCTTGAGTTTGCAGCTGTCTGCTAGTTTTTGGAAGGTGGATGTCCAAAATAATCAGCGCACCTCGTTTCATAGGAAGAAAAAGAAAAATGAAAAAGAGCACAATAGTGAAGCAAGTTCACAACACAATGCTTGTATTTGTAAATGGTGAGATATGCACTTACATTTCAGTGCCTGTCTCAGGCATGTAAAGGTATCTTTAAGCATCCTCACCACCATGAAGTCATCAATTTTCAAAGAACTTCTTTTTCAAAATTCTGTTTTATGTAAAATATCAGTAATGTGATTTCACACAACAAGTTTAAAACATGGGCACAGACCAGTTCATGATGTTCCGCAACCTCTGGTGTCCGCGACAGTCACTTGCAGAACTGATCGGCGTTCTATGTCACTTCCGGTTCCTGGTGCTTCAGTGAAACTGGTCCTCCCGGCAACCATTGTTGTGTGAAATCACATTCCTGATATTTTACATAAAACAGAATTTTGAAAAAGAAGTTCTTTGAAAATTGTGATGACTTCATGGTGGTGAGGACGCTTGATAGGTCAAATCTGGACCTAGGGCAGGAAACCTTTTCTTTACTCCACTCAGAGAGTTTTCATCACGCAGCTGCTATATTCTTTTGTCTCAGATATGATGGTCGAGCTCGGAGAAGCAAAGATTCAATGCACACAAGGCGGCTGAATTATCACTTCTGGTTTTAATATGCCAAGAGAGGAATATTTATACAAAAGGCAAGGACAATACATCGTGTGTCAATTTCATACATCTGTTACAAATTCAGTTCCAATGTATAGATCATACATCTAAAATGACATATACCATCTGGCCTACATTAGTAGAAATAGGGATCAAAGGTCAATAACTACTAATGGGGTCAGAAACAAGACTAGCGGTCTTGTTTCTTATAATCTTGTTTCTTATGTAATAGATATCCTGGGACAGCTGTTCCAAAGCTGAAATACTTTTACCATCTAGTCTTTTTGCTAAAATAAAGCTTGGCTGTTTTAACCTATTCAGGCCCTGAAAAGAACATAGCTGACAGATACAGTTTTTAACCTTACATTCCCTCCTTTTGTTCTGGAAGAACAATCCAATTGACCAGGCCCATTTATTCTTCTGCACACCACTCAGGAGAGGAAAAACTCCAAGGGAGAAACCTCCAAGAGACCATGGGAATGCAGAAACCTATCTCTTTTAGGTATCTCGTTTGATAATCAGAGATGAACATATGAGTGGTTGGCGACTACCAAGACTATTGGTATCTCTCGCTCTCATTGTGGGAGACATATACATAATGGTAGAAGCAGAAGCAGCCTTTTTGACAAAAATAGAACGGATTACACATCTAGTCATTTGGATTAACATATACACACAAAGTAATAAACTTGCGATTGCAATGATTCCATAAAGAATTTTCATTCCCAATGCACCTAACCAATTTCCAAGACCAAATGTCCAATCGAACCCTTTTGGTTCCTCTCGCATTCTAGATTGAATTTCTGCTAGAGTGTCCATGTCATGATGTATACTTTTTGATTGGTCATCAATATAAACACAACATTCTTTACCTACCAACTTACAAACCCCTCCTTGTGCTGCCAACAGATAATCTAGTGCCATGCGATTTTGCAAAACTACCGTTCTTATTTGTTCTTGCTCATTAGTGAGTCTAGTTATAGCGTCATTGGTGGCGTTGAAAGCAATATCTAGCTCGTCCACCAGTAATCCCAGTTTGGAATATAAATCAAGGATGCCGTAAAAAGGGAATAAGGTACCTGCGAATGCTTCGCTTGTACTTGTTTTGACAGTTAAACCTCTTTTGTTCCTTAACCGGCCTTCAGGTAGAGTAAGTTTCACCTGAAAAGCGGGTAGAACAAAACCTAGATAGCACGGGGCGGGATGATTATAGGGCACGAACTTAGTTGCCCAGGAGCCACATAACCAGTAATACCCATATGGGAGTTTAATCTTAGGTGGGTAACTTGTGTTCGCTCTTTCCAATAGTTGTGAAGTACCATATTTACAACTACTGTTGCTAAAACCATCACCGCACGCACAAGCACCTATTGACCAGAACTGATTGGTTCGTGTTGGGTTTATCCATACTCTCCAAGTCTGGAGCTGTGCTCTGAACCACGTGTACAACTTGGGGGGGTTACTGGTACATATCTTGGCGGTGTCATTATAAGTAACGTAATTTTGACAGAACTCACTACAATTCATGGTTAATTTCAGAGAATCAAATATCGTATGTTCACTTTGTGTGATAAGAGGTATATTAAAAAGTAATGTGATCACTGCCTCCTGACAGTCAGAGTGCAATAGAGAAATTGAATCTCCCTGAATATTCTGTACATTCTGGTAGCATATGGCTCCGGCTACAACTTTTTCACTAAGATGGATCTGATCTAATTCCTTTCTCTCTTGAGATTTGTCGTCAGGGGTAAGATTCCATGAAAGATCCCTTTCTACTATCTCCTGTAACTTAGATTGATCAATAGGGATAGGTACTGCTGGGTAGCCATGTTTAAGGCTATGTGGACCATGTCCACACACCCAACAAGATGTATTAGGTTTGGTTTCTTGGTGAACAACTATTAGAGACTTTACATATATATTATCCTTTTCCCAAGATGATTTATGAAGCTCTCTTTTCTGTCGGTTGTGCTGGATTGTGTAATTGAACCTATAACTAATGGGTATGGTGTCTTTGTGATACACAATGCAAGAAGTTAATCCCCAAATTAGCCCCAAAATCAAAGCTATTACAATTGATAAACATATGATGAACATTAGGAGCTTGCCGACGGATCCAGGATGGGTGGACCATGGGAGCCAATGGGTGCGGTCTTGACGCGACTTGCGTGGATCCATGTTGGACTGTCGTCTGTGAGTATGGCAGTGCGGGTGATGGCGATCACGGTGACAGGTGGTCCGAAGGGAGGATCCAATGTCTTATTCTTGAACAGCTGTTTGACCAGGACAGTATCTCCAGGCTTAAAGGGGTGGGTAGGCTCACCTGAAGGGGAAGGCAAAGAGACAGAAACATCACCATAGATGCCATTCAATTTCTCAATAAGTTGTGTTACATATTCCTCAGTTATACATTGCAAGTCGTTCCCTACTAGTGGCGTGCCATGGTTCCGTGCCCAGGGGGTAGGAAAAGGCCTACCCATTAAAATTTCAAAAGGAGAGTACCCAGTAGTTTTGTTTGGGGTCATCCTTATCTCTGCTAGTACAGCAGGCAAATGATCAGGCCAGTTTCGAAAGGTGCCATTAGTGCCCTTCCTGATTTTGTCTTTGATCGTCCTGTTTGTGCGCTCCACCTGACCAGATGACTGGGGATGATATGGAATATGAAACTTCCAGTCAATGCACAACAGTGTACAAATGTGCTGCGTGACTTTAGCTGTAAATGGGGTACCTTTGTCACTATTGATAATCAATGGGCATCCAAAACGAGGAATAACTTCCTTACACAAAATTTTAGCCACCGTTTTGGCATCTTCCCTTGCAGTGGGAAATGCTTCTACCCATTTGGAGAACTGATCCACAATTACCAATAAGAATTGTAATTTACCCTTTGCTTTAGGCATGTGTGTAAAGTCAATTTGTAGACACTGCATAGGGCCATCAGGTGGTGGCAAATGGTCGTGTGCTCCGTGAATATTACCCGTGGGGTTATTACGAGCACAGGTCAAACACCTAGATAATTGTGTCTCCACTAACAGTGGGAGATCCTTAATGCAGAACTTAGTCTGTATTGTCTTGCAGGTTTGTTTGCGACCAATGTGACCAAAAGAATGAAAATGACTGATAAAAATTGGTGCTGCTGTCTTTGGTATACCCACCCTTCCCTCCTTGTCTGACATAAGAGAATGCACATCCTTTGTCAGACCTTCTGATTCCCAATACTGAACATCCTCTTTGGATGCGAGAGATTGAAGAGATAATATGTCAAACTGTGGGATGGGTGGTTGCAAGATCAGAGTATATTGTGGTATGTGATCCTCGGGATACTGAGGATGAAACTCGGCAGATAATGCCGCATCCTTGGCTACCATATCTGCCAAATTATTGCCATCAGCAATAGCTGAATCCTCTTTACTGTGCCCTTTGCATTTAACAATAGCTAACTGTGAGGGCAACAACATAGCATCTAAAAGACCTAAAACTAGCTGTGCATGAGAAATTGCTTTATTGTCTGATGTATGAAAACCTCTATTCTTCCAGATTACCCCAAAATCATGTACCACTCCAAAAGCATACCGGGAATCCGTATAGATGGTGACTGGTTTGTCAGCAAACAGTATACAGGCCTGTGTCAGGGCTACCAACTCGGCAGCTTGGGCTGAAACAAAGGGCAAAGCATTTGCCATTAAAACAATGTCAGGCAACTGTACTACTGCAAAACCAGTCAGAAAAACACCATCCATAGGTTTTGAGCAAGAGCCATCTACAAATACAATGTCACCGGTTGACAAAGGGGAGGAAGATAAGTCATATCTTGGAGATGTCTCTTCCCTCAAAGTCAGAGCACAATCATGTGTTAAACTGTCGTCTGGGTCACCTGTGTCAGTGCAGGAAAGTAGCTTGTGTAGTAGTACAGCAGGGCCTGCATGAGAGGGGTAATACTTGACAACCAGATTAGAGGTTGCAGTTAAAACTGTCTCATATCCTGATTTCCTTTGAGCTGTCATGTGCTGTGTGGTGATGTTGTTAAGGATATGTATAACTTGGTGTGTTGTATGCAAGATAAGAGAGTGTGAAAGAACAATGGTCTGAGCAGCTTCAACCATCATGGCACAGGCGGCTACGGCCCTTAAGCATGCCGGCATTCCCCTCACCACGGGAGGTAGTACTTTAGAATAAAAAGCTACGGGCCTATAACCACAGCCGTGTTCCTGAGCAAGGACACCCGCCACAGTCGCTCCACCTTCAGAGCAATAAAGGTGAAACGGTTGCTTATAGTTTGGCAGTCCAAGAGCAGGAGCAGAGCAGAGGGAGGCTTTCAGTGTCCGGAAGGCATCGGACATCTCATTGTTCCACTGGATAACATCTGGCATGTCTTTGAGGGTTGCCTGTCGAAGAATATGATCATAATATGAACAATCAGGAACCCATTGACGGCAATATGTCACAACACCCAGAAAAGATAGCAATGCAGTCTTGGTTTTGGGCCTTGGCAAAGCAACAATTGCTTGCACACGTTCAGGAGCCAATGTCCTTTGCCCATGTGACAGGATGAATCCCAGGTATCGTACCTCTGGGAGACAAAATTGCAGTTTCTTGAGTGACACTTTGTGTCCTGTGTCATGTAATTGTAGAAACAGACTGAGAGAGTCAGTGAGACATGATTCATAGTCTTTGCAGCACAGCAACAGATCATCTGCATATTGTAGCAATACAGAATCATAGGGCGGGGACCAAGACTCAAGGGTTTTACGGACTATGGTTGAGAAGGCCGTTGGGGAGTCGACATACCCCTGGGGTAAACGGTTCCAGGTATATTGACCCCCCCTGTACGTGAAAGCAAAAAGAGGCCGGGTATTGGGGTGTACCGGTATACTAAAGAATGCCGAACACAGATCCACGGCCGTGAAACAAGTCGCTGTGGTAGGTATACCAGTGAGGATTGAATTCACATCTGGTACTATGGGGGCAATAGGTTGTACCAGTGCGTTAACTGCTCGCAAATCCTGTGTAAAGCGCCATTGCTGGCCTCCTGGCTTAGGGACTGGGTTAACAGGTGTGTTGTATGGGGAGACAGTAGGAGAAATAATACCTTTGGCTAACAGCTCGTGTACAATGGGGGCAATACCCTGTTCTTTATCTGCAGATAAGGGGTATTGTTTAATGTACACGGGGGAGGTATTAGGCTTCAAGGTCGCCTCATAAGGAGAGCAATCAATAAAACCTGGGTCAGTGGATGACGTGGCCCATAAGGAAATGGGTACTTCAGAAAGTGAGGGATGTGGAAAAATGTGCTGGGGTGTAATGTCACAAGTTTGAAAACAAGTCATTGCTGGCAAACTGTCCAAAGGCAAATAACAAGGTTTTAAAACAATGTCATGTCCTTTGATCCACTCATATGTACAGTCAGGGGTAATGATGTATGCATAGCGGGGTGTCAAATACAGTCCAGTTATTGATGACATCTGTGCGTCCGGCTGAGGGTGGTCAGCATGATTTAGAAATTGATCATACGAATCCCAAGCCTCAATCGGAGTTTGAAAGGCAATATTGACATATGCTTTTTGTGTGCGTGCAAAATCATAAGCTGCATACAATTGCTGTCTGATTTCCTGATCAAACATCAGAGTGCGAACCTTCCTATTGGGGTCATATGTATGTCTTGCAACAAAACAGGTAACATAATCTTCTTTTGGACCTGCAGGAGTGGTAAGACAATAGGGAGTATCACACACAACCCCACCCTTGTCTGTGATATATAATGTCACACTCATTTTTCCCATAAGATCTCTTCCCAGGAGATTAACGGGGCACTTTGGGATAATCAAAAAGGAATGCTGTACCTCCAAAGGGGAAATACCAGGGGACACGTGTCTGACTGCAGACGTTAAATTTAAAAGTGGTGTCCTTTTGCATTCCACTGGAACCCCACCAACACCAATAGAGGACTCACTTGCATCTGTGACCGGACCCTTATAAAACCGCTGCGAAATGGATGAGCGGGTTGCTCCTGTATCAACTAAAAAATCATACAGGGTCCCGTCAACAGTAAAAGTTACCACAGGTAAATTTTCCCATCGAGAGGAGAGTTCGGCCAAATAACAAATGAGGGGTTCCGTCCTCTGGCATCCCTATTGTTGGGGGGTTTGTGGTTTCCACTGGACATGCAAATTGGGCCTGGGGTGTCCTCCCTGATAATTATGTGGGGCGTGTTGGGGGTTTTGTGATGTGGCTTGAGGCGGTGGCTGCCATGAGCCAGTTGCCTCCCCATTAGCATCCTGAAAGTGATATGGGCACTCATTTTGCCAATGTCCCATCTGGCCACAATTGAAACAGGACCCATTATGATGAGATCTCCCTCCTGAGTGATTACGGGGTCCTGCAAAGGATCGTCTACCCTGATTCCTACCACCTCTACCTCGTCCCCGTCCCCGTCCTCCGTCAAAATACATGGTCGCGTTGGAGCGTCGCGTATTTTTCACGGGAGGGGGAAAAACCCCTGCTGCATCCTTCACCCTAACACACTGATCCCATTCCACTATATTTAGCTGATGCCACCTATCAATGCACATTCTAATTGTCTGTGCGTTGCCTGGCAACATATTGTTCATTGCATGCTGAATATACAATGGAGCAAGAGCGCCATCTAGTGACAAACCACAGTCATTCTTCCAACACTCTTTAAACCTTCTTAAAAAATCAGTGACAGTTTCATCCACCTTTTGCACACATGCAATAGCCTCAGATATGTCTTGTCTAGAACCATTCTCATCTGTAAATACAGTCAAAACCTGTTTCCACATTTCTGCTATCCATTCAGATATTCCCCAATGATTGTCAATAGTTGTAGTAGGATTATCATATTGTGATTCAAGAGTTTTACACCTCTCTGTCCATTTGATACCTGCATGTTTAGTGACTAAATCTAACAAAAAAATATAATCAGAACCCACCAATTTCATGTGTTTAGTACATCTTTTTAGATACCTAACCGCAGCCTCAGGGTGTTTAGTGGGGTCAGGGCAACCTTGTGCCCATGCATTCATGACAAGTGTATCTGGGGGTTTTATAACCACTTGTTCACCTACTGTCATAAAGGGCATAGCTACAGATGACACACTTGCAGAGGATACCTCCAGTGTTTGGGACTGGGACTCATCTGTTTTTGGAGGGTTTGTCTTACATAATACAGGGGACTCTGCAGTAGCTATTTTGCACAATTTGTATGCAACCTCCCCAAGTTGTTTCGATATTAAACCAAGATTCATAGTTTCCTGTTCTTCTGAAGAGGAATTATCCTTGGGGATTTTAGTCTTACTATTTACCTTCCTAGAATTTACTTTTTCATGAGCTCCCAATTCCTTCCCTTTTTGTTTTGCTGCCGTGAGAGATCTAGTGTGACCCGCAGGACCAGAAGTGTATTGGTCCATTGTGTCACCCTGATCAGTCTCACTCCCTGACTCATTTTCCTCATAAATAAAAACAGCTGCACTATGGACTGAGGACGCAATTGGGGATACAGCCGAGGACGCATCCCGGGATGCAACCGAAGACGCATCCTGAGACGCAACCGCGGATGCAACCGGAGACGCGACCGGAGACGCAACCTGAGATCTTTGATTATGCCTTAATCGCTGGGCTGCGAGGATTATGTCCTCGTCCACAAATGCCACTGACAGTGAGGGAGGGGGTTGTGCGAGGGCGGACAAACTAGGGTAAATAGAGGGGACGTATGGTGGAGGGGATGTGGGCATACTCGGGGCAGTTGCACCCAGTATAGCAGATGGACATACCGGGGGACATACTGTTCCATCGGGGGATATTTCACAACCATAAGGTGCAATCTTAACCCAAGCACTGCCACTTTCCCTCATATATTTATGATTCCACTTGGGGTCACCTCCAAACCATGGCCAATCAGGGTCTCCTCCCAAACATGTGCCTTTTATCATAAGTACATGAAAATCATTAAAAGAGCCATCCCGGGGAAATGGGTTACTAGACTCCATTTTTTCTGACCAGCCGGCCAAATTATCCACAAACGGGTCACAGTAATAATCCCCAATTAATTCTACTGCAAATTCTTTAGGGCTTTGATTTGGCTTCCGCTTACAGGGAACAACTTGCTGTGTACTTTTCTTAACACTTTTCTTTTTGTTAGTCTTATACTTAATAACATTTGACTTAACATCTGACTTACCCGCAGATGATGAAATGTTAGTGCCCATAATGAGTTTATACAGAAAATAAATTTTAACACTTTATGCGTACGCAATAATAAACAATTCTTATCTTAACTTAACTTTAAACAATTCTTATCTTATCCTAAATTACCATCCTATCTGAGACACCATACAGTTATACAGCTCGTTTCACTTAACAAGGGACTCCAACCCTATGTTATATAAATCGGGGACTTACAGTAAACCCTTGATTCTCAATTAAACAATTGGGACTCCAACCCTTTGTTATATAAATCGGGGACTTAAACCCTCGATTCTTCTGCCCTATAAAATTTAGGTTACTTAGATTCGCAGAGGAAAGGTGAGAAACAAATAAAAAGAATCTTTACTCACCTTTTCCTGTGCGAAATCCCAACTTCTGTCACCAAATTGATAGGTCAAATCTGGACCTAGGGCAGGAAACCTTTTCTTTACTCCACTCAGAGAGTTTTCATCACGCAGCTGCTATATTCTTTTGTCTCAGATATGATGGTCGAGCTCGGAGAAGCAAAGATTCAATGCACACAAGGCGGCTGAATTATCACTTCTGGTTTTAATATGCCAAGAGAGGAATATTTATACAAAAGGCAAGGACAATACATCGTGTGTCAATTTCATACATCTGTTACAAATTCAGTTCCAATGTATAGATCATACATCTAAAATGACATATACCATCTGGCCTACATTAGTAGAAATAGGGATCAAAGGTCAATAACTACTAATGGGGTCAGAAACAAGACTAGCGGTCTTGTTTCTTATAATCTTGTTTCTTATGTAATAGATATCCTGGGACAGCTGTTCCAAAGCTGAAATACTTTTACCATCTAGTCTTTTTGCTAAAATAAAGCTTGGCTGTTTTAACCTATTCAGGCCCTGAAAAGAACATAGCTGACAGATACAGTTTTTAACCTTACAACGCTTAAAGATACCATTACATGCCTGAGACAGGCACTGAAATGTAAGTGCATATCTCACCATTTACAGATACAAGCATTGTGTTGTGAACTTGCTTCACTATTGTGCTCTTTTACTTTTTTCATTTTCTTCCTATGAAATGAGGAGGGCTGATTATTTTGGACATCTATTGCTGCTGGTAATTGGGAACAATTTAGACTCTTCACGCTGCACCACATCTACCCTTTTCAAGTTTGGACTTTATTTAGTTAGGGTGCTTCCTATTTTGTTGTATTTTTTGGAAGGTGCAGAAAGTGCAGTACTTAACATCACTTTAATTCTTGATGCAATTTCTTTCTTACTCACGCACAATTAATTTTTGTTTGATCACAAATTTTATTTACAGCAAAGGGGCATGGCAATGGGGACAAGCTTTTCCCTCTCTTATGAAAATTTGTTTATGGTTGGTGGGAGGCTGTGTTCATTTTTAGGAGCACCAATCACTTTAGGGACAATATTATTTTTTACAAATGATTCATAGATGATTTAATTATCATTTGGGATGGGGACGCTGATATATTGTTGTCTTTTTATGATTATATTAATGATAATACTTATAATCTAATTTTCACTCACAATTTAAATTTGCACGTTCACTATCTGGACCTTCTATTATATATTAATATGGAGAAAAACATTCAAACGGATGTATTCCGGAAAGCTAACTCCAGGAACACCTTTCTAAGAGTGAACATTTGCTGCCCACAAGCGGTCATTAGAGGTGTCCCAAAGGACAGTTGCTCAGACTGCGGATGAATTGCTCAACTTCCCATGATTTTGTTCAGCAGACTGAGGAGCTGAGTGGGCATTACCTGGGGGTACAAAAGGGAAGACCTACAAGAAGCCTTTGTTGAAGTCTGGAACCTGGACAGACAAACCCTTCTTCCCGATCCACATTCCAAGTTGAGGCCTTCTAAAGGCCCTCTATAGGCCCTAAGAAAAAAAATGCAAAACATCGGGGGGACAGAGTAACAGGGGTGACACAAAGGGAGGAGGTCCCCTTATTTATATCACAATTCAATTGGTGTAGTAAGTTAAAACCATAATACACAAACATTGGGACTTGCTCCAAAGATTAATTAGAAAAAATGACCTCTCCCATCCAGTTCCCAAACACTTCTCTGAATGCAGTCAGGGTGGTTTTTTTCCAAGGGAGCCACACTTAATTATTAATTATCATTGATTTATTCATTTAACATATCAATAATGATTTTAGAACTATAGAATGATTGTTTTATTATTGTTTGTCTGTTAAAAATCTTGTATAACTCAAACAGCTGTATATTTGTGTTCTGTTTATTGTGATGGACACATTCAACATTATTTCCCTTTATGCTCTCTGTTTATAACCATTATTGAATTACATTGGGTCATCATGAATGGCTGCATATTATATTATACGATATTCTCCCTGGAGCATATCGCCCCTAGCTTCTGGTTTAGACTATTTACATTTTCTGAAGCAGCTTCAATCCATGTGTGTTTGTTCTCTGGTGAGTCATCTGCCACTGGGGGGGAGCATGCATATGCACGTGCGCTCGCATCTCCGTGATGTCATGGTTTCGCCGCTGTGAGACGCAGCATGCAGGAGGAGGAGACAGCAGGGCTGGTTATGACAGTAGTTCTGCTTATTGTGGATGTTTTTTTCACATTGGGCATCTGGGGTTATGGGGGTGTGCGTGGGTGCTGTGTGTGCACAAAACATCATGACCTTTTGGCACGAAAAACATCACACATACTCAGATTTAAAAGACAGGGAAGTTTGCTTCTTACTTCTTGATAAAGTACTTTGGTGTACGAAACGCGTAGGAGAGCTTTTGTACCTCCTTTTTAGTTATGTTTCTAATAAATAAATGTTATCTTTTTGACCCTACTCCCTTGGCTGTGCGCTGCTTTTTTTTGCTCTTACCTGCAGTTTAAACAAACAGTTTCAGTGCGATAACACTTAGAAAAAACGAAAAAAACAAGTAGTACGATCTTGCATTTTTTGAGCGCAATTTAAACAATTTAGTTTTTTCATAGTGAATTGACACACATGTTTTATAGTTCGATACAACAATGCTAAATCGCAATGCAGTGATTTTATCGAAGTTTAGTGAAAAAGCCCCATAGTGTTTCTGTTTGTGCTTGTTTTTATGTTATATATGGGCAGACTCAGAAGAAGGAAGTGTGATGGTTCAGGGGATTCCTTCCCCTCCTTGTGTCCCTGGCGCTCCGCTCCTTCCTGCCTCTCATGTCCCTTCTTTGCCTCCCCATCCTATTCTCCCTTCCTCCTCACGCATTTGTCCCTCTGCGGCAGTCTCTGACGCTCTCTCGGCGTTTGCGTGCGCTCCCCTCAGGACACGCGCGCCTTCTAGGTCTCCCAAACCCCGTTGCGGTGCTTCCCGCTCAGGACCTCCTCAGCTCCCATTCCGGTCCCCTTATCTCCTGCAGACTTTCCTCCTGTTCTTCCCCTGCCCTCGGCAGGCGCCCCCACGGCGCTCCACGCGCCTCGTGATGCAGCCTGTGCGCGCGCTCTCTAACCTTAGAGAGGGCGCACGCACACGCTCCTCTTGTAGGCTTTCCCAGACCCCTGGCTCCTCCTCTCATGCCCTACAGGCTATCTCCCTCACTGGCTCACCTGTCTCCTCCTCCTCTCCTCCTCACCTATCCCTGTTGCCTCTCACTTCACCCTCTGCTCCTCCTCTCTCTCCCATTGGTGTTCCCTCCTTTATAACCCCTGTCTGTCCTCTCACTCATTGCTCTGCATAGTTCTTTGTAACCTCTGTGTGTGCAGTCCTATGCTTGGCTCTCCTGTGTTTATCAGCTTCTGTTCCAGCTCCTGCTTACCCCTGGATTTCCCAGGCTTGACCTCTGCTTGTACTGGTTTACCCTGCTCTCTACTGTCCTTGAACCCTGCTTACGGACACGACTTTGCTGACTTCTGTGATCCCTGGACTCTGGCTTACGCACATTACGATCCTGCTCTCTATATCCCTGGACTCTGGCACACGGACATCACTACCCTTACTCTGAACCCCGAAGGCGTTGCAAGTATAACTAACCATCTTTCTGCAGGCCCGGCAACGCCATACCACACTCCGAGCACGTCCTCACTGCTGTGGGTGCGTGGTAAAACCCTTCCCACCTCAGTACTGGGGACTGGCCAGGTCTGCGGGCATACAGGCGTTACAGGAAGATAGAGAACTATATTGAGTTAGGGAGAAGGCGGTTTATTAAGTAATCAGATGCAAAAGGGCAAAAGCTCAAGAGATAATAGATCAGTCAATAAATAAGTGGGCAAAATATGTAATTATGTAAGTTAAAGAGGCAAAACAAAAATAATAGTACAAGTAAAGTTAGAAGATAAGGGTCATGCAGTAGAGGTCGACTGTATAGCAGGCAAGTTAGAAAACTGTTTTGCTCAGTCTTTACAGCAGAATGTTAGACAGGAGAATACAGTATAAATGGGTAGGATGTAGTCCATTCAGTGATGATAAAGTCCTGATGGAATCAGTAGGGCCAGATGTGCAGCATCCAAGGATATTAAAGAGCTTAGGAATCTTCTTACAACAACATAAGCAGACCTACAGTACAGGGAATTCAATCAGTATCTATTAATATGTTTAGATCCAGATGACTGAAAAGGGCGAATGTAGTTCCACTTCACCAAACTTGAAGAACATTGGGAAAGATATTTGGTAAACTACTAAAATTAATTATATGATTTTTTTAAACTGCTGATTAAGGTAATAGATAAGAAAGGAGCAGTAGATGTAGCACACTTATATTGTAGTACAGTCATTGACACATTAACACTGATAATCATGTTGCAGTGCCATTGAAATATAAGGTGGTTAAATAGATATAACATTTGTTAAGGGATAGGTGACAGAGAGTTGTAGAAAATGAAGTATTCTCAGAGGAAGGGAAGGTGACAAGTACAGTACAGTATCTCAGGGATGTGTACTGGGATCAGTGCCCTTTAATTCCTTAACTACTGACATAACAGATTGTCTGGAAGATAAAGTATGCCTTTTTAGCGAGATTAGACAAAGATTTCTCCCGGAGGGGAAAACAAAATTATTAATGATTTAGATAGATTAGAATAATGGTCAAGGGTATAATAACTATTGATTAATACCAAGTGCAATATCATGCAATTGGGTCACAAACCCCAAAAGGCACATTATAGGGTAAATGGCACAATTATGTAAACTACTACAGAGGAAAGGGACATGGGAGTCATTAATTCAGCTGACTTAAAAGTAGGAAAAGGAATTCAACAAAGTAATGGGGAAAGCCAACGGGATGTTGTGTTATATAGGGAAGGTTTTAGCAGTGAGGATAGAAAAGTAGTGATTCCACTGTATATAACACTGGTAATACCTCACCTAAAATACTGTGTTTGTGAAGACCATATCTCCTTATAAAAATATGTGGTTGTATAAAGAAGAGCTAGTAAAATGGTGCATGGACTACATCATACAAATTAAAAATATGAATTTAAACAAAACAGAAGTATTAAATACATTATTTCCCTCTGTATTTACAGTACCAGGGAGGAATAAATTGCAAAAATAGTGCCATAGGAGGAATCTGCATCCTCTATATTCAAAAACATTTGGCTAAATGAGAAAGAAGTGATGAGGCGGCTTCTTAAAATGTAATCAAATAAAGCACCTGCCATGCACCCAAGAGTTCTTAAGGAGCTAAGGTCAGTAATAGCTGAACAAATACATTTAATGTACAAGGATTCCATTTCCACAGGCTAAGTACCACAAGATTGGCATAAAGCATATGTGGTGCCTATATTTAAAAAGGAAGCTAGATCACCACCAGGTAATTACAGACCTTAAAGCCTTATTGTATATTAATAATGGGGAAGCTACTTGAAAGTTTAGTACGTAATAATATTCAGGAATACCTAATGGATAACAACATTATTAGTAACAGTTAACATGGATTTATGATGGATAGGCCATGTCAAACTAACCTTATTAGATTCTTTGAGGCGGTAATAGGTATTTAGACGAGGGTAATACAGTTGATATGGTCTACTTAGAATTTGCAAAGGCTTTTGATATGGTGCCACACAAGCGGTTAGTGTGCAAAATAAAGGAAATTAGACTCGGTAAAAATATTTGTACTTCGATTCAAAACTAATTGAAGGATAGACAACAGAGGTTGTCATAAATGGAAACTTTTCAGGTTGGGCTAAAGTGGTAAGTGGAGTACCTCAAGTATCGGTACTGGGACTCTGGAATTTTTACTTGTTTATTAATAAACTTGAGGTTGATATAGAGAGCAATGTCTACATCTTTGCTGATGACACAAAATTGTGTAAGGTAATAAAATCAGAGCGACTTGGATAAAACTGGAAACTTGGGCAGGTAAAAGGCGGACTAAGTTAAATACAGATAAATGTAAGGTTATGCATTTGGGAAACAAGAATAAACAGGCGACACAAAATAAATGGGGAAAAATTAGGTAAATCCTTGATGGAGAAGGATTTAGGAGTGCACGCTCAATACTAATGGCTGCAAGGACAGTTTCCTGTAGGTTCCAGGTATTCTCCTATCTGCAACAGGGAGAGTACTCTTTGAGTTTCCTGCAGAAAACATATACCACCCCTCTCACTTTGACATCATGTGGGGATGTTACCATGTTCTCTGAGTCCTTCAAACCAGATCTTCTGCTTTTGAAATCTGTTATCCCGTCTATTCCACCGCTGGGTCTGGCATCAGGATTACATGTTCAATTTGTTGTGGCATGGTCTCGTGTCCCACTCCTGGATCCAATGACTTTTTCTATCAAGCCACTTCATGTTACATGCTCGGGTCCGTGCCATTAGGTTGGTACCATTCAAGGACTACAACTGCGTGTCCATGATGGTGGCACTCATGCCATCAGTGCAAGTATTTCACTGTGTCCTTTAGACAAAATAAGGTGTTGTATTTTATCCTCATCTATTTATAAACTTTCATTTGCCCACAAGGCATTTATTCTGTAGCGTTCAGGGTTTAGTTTTATCCACTACATTTATACCGCACCCACTGGTATTTCACCATTTTGGCTGTACAACCACTATCTACCCACAACCAGCATCGATTAGTGAGTGCACACAACAGGGGGCTTTTTTTATAGCCTGCTGTCCACTTCTGGAGAGACTCTCTGGCTTTGAACCCTGATTTGCTGAGTCTATTTGATACAAATAGGATATTTACTGAAGATTTCTAATTTCAAATGGATGTCAATTTGTTTTAAATGCTATTCAATTTGTTCTCTATATATTTTTAATCAAAAATTTAATTAGTTTAAAAGAGCACTCATCCAGTGCACTCTCCCATTCAGTGGCAAACTCCACGTTGTCAATATCAAACAAGTGAGCTTTTATAACTCTAAGCCCCTTTGGTATCCTTTTTCTGTTTAATGTAATTTTCATGTCATGAGATCATACCACTGAATGTTTTCTGATTGAAGTGATTTTTCTATAGATCTAAATAAGTTATGTTGATCTATGTCAGATTGTACAATCTCAGTATCATCAAGTAGACCCATAGTTCTCTCTATTTTTTACCACAGCAAAGGTGTATTTGGTGGCCATGATAAAATGTGATGCAAAGGATTAAATTGCAAGCTAACACAAAAAGTTAACACTATAAATGTGTACACCAGGCCTGCACAACTTGTACAGTGAGAAGGGCCGAACTGCTCCAAGGAAAAAAGTTTGGGGGTGCACGGGTAAATCATCGTCGTCGTCGTCGTCGTCGTCATCGTCGTCGTCGTCGTCATCTTCATATATCTGCCCCAGCACCCTTCATCATCTTTCTCATATCTCCCCCAAAAACCCTCATCATCAACCTTTGCGAGACTCCCCATCGATCTCTCATACCCCATCTCTCCCCCTCACCCATACACATAATACCCCCCTGCACACCACACACATCCCACTCCCCTTCACCTCACATCACTCTCCCCCCCTGCACCTCACATCACTCTCCCCCCCTGCACCTCACATCACTCTCCCCCCTGCACCTCACATCTCTCTCCCCCCCTGCACCTCACATCTCTCCCCCCAACACATTTCAGCAGCCCCCCCAGCCCATTTTAGCAGCCCCCCAGCCCACTTCAGCAGCCCCCCCAACCCACTTCAGCAGCCCCCCCAACCCATTTCAGCAGCCCCCCAACCCATTTCAGCAGCCCCCCAACCCATTTCAGCAGCCCCCCCCAACCCATTTCAGCAGCCCCCAACCCATTTCAGCAGCCCCCAGCCCATTTCAGCAGCCCCCCAACCCATTTCAGCAGCCACCCCAACCCATTTCAGCAGCCCCCCCACGCATTTCAGCAGTCCCCCCAGCCCATTTCAGCATCCCCCCAGCCCATTTCAGCAGCCCCCCAGCCCATTTCAGCAGCCCCCCAGCTCGTTTAAGCAGCCCCCCAGCCCATTTCAGCAGCCCCCCAACCCATTTCAGCAGCCCCCCAGCCCATTTCAGCAGCCCCCCAGCCCATTTCAGCAGCCCCCCCAACCCCTCATGGATGAACTACCCCCCACATGTTACCTGATGGCGGCAGCAGCAGCAGAAGCAGAAGCAGAGGTGGTGGAGGTGGCGGGGGAGGCAACAGAGATGGCGGCAGGGAGAAGCGCGAGGGATGCGCCCTTCATCAGCAGACCCCAGAACTTCCGGGTCGCTCTACACTGCTAGAGTGGGAGAGGGAGGAGGGCATGGGGGGAGCTAGGGTTGCCAGGTGACTTGTCCAAAAATACTGGACACCCACGCCCCCCCCGAACACATATAAAAAAATACCCCCACACTTCCCAAATATATTTTAAAAATACCCCACGCCCCGAATACATTTTAAAATACACCCACCTCCCCCTAAATACATTTTAAAAATACCTCCACCACCCCCAAATACATTTTAAAAATACCCCCACCTCCCCAATACATTTAAAATATACTCCCACCTCCACAATACTGTACATTTAAAATATACTCCCACCTCCACAATACATATAAAATATACTCCCACCTCCACAATACATATAAAATATACCCCCACCTCCACAATACATATAAAATATACCTCCACCTCCACAATACATATAAAATATACCCCCACCTCCACAATACATATAAAATATATCCCCACCTCCACAATTTATATAAAATATACCCCCACCTCCACAATACATACAAAATATACCCCCACCTCCACAATACATATAAAATATACCCCCACCTCCACAATACATATAAAATATACCCCCACCTCCACAATACATATAAAATATACCCCCACGTCCACAATACATTTAAAATATACCTCCACCTCCACAATACATATCAAATATACCCCTACCTCCACAATACATATCAAATATACCCCTACCTCCACAATACATTTAAAATATACCCCCAACTCCCCCCCCCCCAATACATTTAAAATATCCCCCATCATCATGATCTCATCTCCCCAGGCTGGCCCCCATCACCATCTCATCCTCCCTCCCCCATTATCATCTTATTTCCCTCATTATCATCTTCTCACCCTGTCCCCCCATCCTCTCACCCCATCCTGTCACCATCTCACCCTGGGCCCCCCATCCTGTCATCATCTCACCCAGGCCCCCCATCCTGTCACCATCTCACCCTGGCTCCCACCATCCTCTCACGCTGGCTCCCCCCATCCCCCAATCTGTGTCCTTACCTTAATACCAGGAAGGATACACTTCTCTGGGCTGCAGGGGTGTGGGCTCCGCCCCCACTGTCCTCTGATTGGCTCTCCACTCCTCCAATCAGGGACAGGCTGCACAGACTCACGAGTGCTCCTCCTGCCCCCACCTGCAGTCTTAGCACTGCCTGCCCTCGCGCCACCCTCTCCGCAAAAATGGTAATACCGGACACATAGGTGTCCGGTATTACCTCTAATTTTATACCAGACAGGCATCGGAATTACCAGCCTGTCCGGGTGAAAAACGGACACCTGGCAACCCTAGGGGGAGCGCGCTGTCACACACTGCTGGAGCGCGCTGCTATTGGAGCGCGCTCCTTCCTTCCCTACCAGGGAAGTGGGGGTGAAGTGAGGGGTGAGGGCTTGGAGGGAGTCGTTGCGGGCCGCACAGGGTGCCCCGGCGGGCCGCATGCGGCCGCGGGCCGTATGTTGTGCAGGCCTGGTGTACACCAACAAAAACATGGATTCAACTGCACAGGAAGTGCAAGCTCAGCACACATTAATCAATAATAGAACAAAACAATTTGTCACTGGGAAGGACCATAACAATATAAAATGAGTAAATGGTATAGCAATAGGCTGATAAAGTGTAATTGTGTTGTAACTCTATGTATAGTTTCTTTTGGAAGCATCAATCGAAAGGTTAGAAATAGAGAAAAAAAAAGTATAACAAAGTGCACTCAAATTGAAAAATATGTGGTAAACTGTCATGAAAAAGGTAGATCCAGACCACCCAAAGGGTTTCTGAATAGTGACTCTACCTATTTTAAAATACGAGTTTTTGGCTCGAAACATACTGTAGTTCAGATTTTATTGTTTGTATCTCATGATGTGTTAAATATCTTTATATTTTTCTAATTCTGGACTGCCATGAACATTTTTTATTTTTATATTGTTTTGAACTGGAGAGGTGAACACGGCTATTACAGCGAGCACCTATTCTACAACTAAGTTTCTATTCTCATTATATTTATCTTAAGGAGAGCTTCACCAAATGTTGCATTTATATTTCTTTATAAAAATGTTTTACCAGGAAGTAATATATTGAGTTACCTCTTGTTTTCAAGTATGGCCTGGTCATATAGTTATGATGACAAATACATGGTTACAAATACATGGTTACATTAAGTGAACAGGGTTATACATTATATATAAGACATTGCATGCACAGTTAAAGATAATATACAGATGCAGCCATGAGTATTAGAACTCTTGACTAGACATTTCTGTGAGATGGCCCATCGGATTAACAGAGCAGGGGTCCCTGCAATCCCATTCAGTTTAATGTGAGATGCTGGGGGGCTTGATGTGTGGTGCAGGGGGGGTTGATGTGAGGTGCTGGGGGGTTGATGTGAGGTGCTGGGGGGTTAATGTGAGGTGCTGGGGGTGTTAATGTGAGGTGCTGGGGGACTTGATGTGTGGTGCAGGGGTGGTTGATGTGTGCTGCTGGTGGGTTAATGTGAGGTGCTGGGGGGTTAATGTGAGGTGCTGGGGGGTTGATGTGAGGTGCTGGGGGGTTAATGTGAGGTGCTGGGGGGTTAATGTGAGGTGCTGGGGGACTTGATGTTTGGTGCAGGGGTGGTTGATGTGTGCTGCTGGTGGGTTAATGTGAGGTGCTGGGGGGTTAATGTGAGGTGCTGGGGGCTTGATGTGAGGTGCTGGGGGGTTAATGTGAGGTGCTAGGGGGGTTAATGTGAGGTGCTGGGGGGCTTGATGTGTGGTGCAGGGGGGTTGATGTGAGGTGCTGGGGGGCTTTATGTGAGGTGCTGGGGGGTTAATGTGAGGTGCTGGGCGGCTTGATGTGTGGTGCAGGGGTGGTTGATGTGTGCTGCTGGTGGGTTGATGTGAGGTGCTGGGGGGCTTGATGTGAGGTGCAGAGGGGGTTGATGTGAGGTGCTGGGGGCTTGATGTGAGGTGCTGGGGGGTTAATGTGAGGTGCTGGGGGGTTAATGTGTGGTGCTGGGGGGGTTGATGTGAGGTGCTGGGGGTTTGATGTGAGGTGCAGGGGGAGTTGATGTGACGTGCAGGGGGAGTTGATGTGAGATGCAGGGGGGGAGAGTGATGTGAGGTGCAGGGGGGGAGAGTGATGTGAGGTGCAGGGGGGAGAGTGATGTGAGGTGCATGGAGGAGAGTGATGTGAGGTGCAGGGGGGAGAGTGATGTGAGGTGCAGGGGGAGAGT